>NC_044497.1:43432775-43482775 GCF_902362185.1 Chanos chanos
GAGTTTTTTAGCTGATTAGAAAATGTAGAGAGAATCCCTCTCTAAGAGACATTAGCCACATTCAATCTTTCAGTGTCTATAAAAACATTAAGTACACATTCTTCCTGCCCACCTCTCCTCTCCAGCTATATTTTCAATGTTTGTCTTTGTCTCCCTTTTTCAGCTATAAGACGTTTCTTCCAAAGGGAATGCGTGCTCACATCCAGGATTACCACTTTGTCACACGGAAGCGGATTCGTTACCGATTCCGGAAGTTCATCCAGCAATTCAGTCACTGCAGAGCTACGGCCCGTGACCTTAAACTCAAGTACCTCATGAACCTGGAGACGCTTCAGCCAGAATTCTACTCGGAACGATTCCAGGTCACCGAGCATTCGGGAGAGGAGGGTACCATTATCATCACTGGCAACAAAGGAATCCAGTATGAAAAGAAGGACAGAGAAGGCAACATCGTAAGCGAAACACTAAGAGCGCATCACAGTATGAATGAGAGAATAGATTGTGGTTTTTTTTACTGTTTGTTTAAATGACCTGATTTCTCTTTTTCTATAGCGTCTATTATGAAAGACAACTTGACCTTCTTGTATACAATTTGATCATAAAGCATATTTAAATGTGGTGTTGAAATATTGTATGATAAAGAAGAATTAAGGATTATATTTTTAAATTTACATTTTACCACCAGAGGGAGCTCATCCTCTAGTTTTTCCAGACACTGACCCCATGTCTGTCTATCTGTCTCTCTCTCTCTCTCTTTGTCCCTCTCTCTTTCTCTGTAGAAAGTGCAGGTGTACTGTGATTTTCCTGAGGTGATTGATATCAGTATTAAACAGGCCAGTAAAGATGGGTCCAATGAGAGTCGCATCGTCACCATTAACCGTCAGGATAGTCAGACACTGGTATGATAAACATACACGCCATGCGGTCTGGACTCCACAGGGTCACTGTGTCTCTTGGTTCCATCATTGAAAAACTATAACCGATCACACCAGTGCACGTGGCAGAACTGATCTTTTTCTCACTCAGTCTTTGCTAAATTCATAATTTTATTTCTTACGTTTATATATTTCTTGTCATAATTGCTTATTTAAGTAATCTTGGTGAGTAAGACAGTTTAATGCATGGAGGAAGGAAGGTTGGCGTCGAACTGCAGTGGGACCAATCAGCAGAGTTATTCAAAATGAAGAGAATAGAGCCTCTTCTTTGTTCAGAAACTAAAGAGTTCTGTATGAGCAATCACATGTGAAGCCCTTTCCTGTGTGGTTGCATCACTGTGACTATCAAAATGTAGAATCTATTTTTTATTGTCTGTATAGAGACACACACACATACACACACACAGACACACACAGATACACATACAAAAGTAAAAACTTCAGTTTTCATGAAGTGCAGTCTCTCTCTCTGTCTCTGTCTCTGTCTCTGTCTCTGTCTCTGTCTCTCTCTCTCTCTCTCTCTCTCTCTCTCTCTCTGTCAGGAGGTTGAGTTTCGTTCTCTAATGGAGGCTCAGTCTTTCGTATCTCTGATAGACGGCTATTACAGGTTAACAGCAGATGCTCATCATTACGTGTGTAAAGAGGTGGCGCCCCCTCGGCTGCTGGAGGCCATTCAGAGCTACTGCCATGGACCAGTCTCGTGAGTACACCTTACACATAACCAAACTCATACTCACACACACAAACAAACTTCAAAACATTCTCAGGTACAGCCATTCCACCATGGCTTACTGAGAAAGGTGTAGCAGTTCTTCACACACACATTTGACCTCTCTCTCTCTCTCTCTTTCTCTCTCTCTGTTTTCCCAGGATGGAGTTTGCCATCAACCGTTTACGTCGCCATGGGAACCAAAAAGGCCTGTATATCCTGCGCTGTAGCCCTAAAGACTACAACAAATACTTCCTGTCTTTTGTCGTGGGGGTGAGTTTATCCTGCCCCTGTCTGTTCAGCTTTGAATTCTGTGACACTGAGGATTTGGTCCTTGGTGCTGACAGGTTTTACAAAGACACTTCCATTTGAGTGCCTTCCAATTTTTGCTAACTTGCTACTGACTAATTTACTAATTCATGGCTCTCTATCTCCCAGTGTATGTAAACCACTACCAAATCAGAAGATCAGAGACAGTAATGTGATCGGTGATTAGTGATCTGCACAGGGAGCATTTAGTCAGTATTATTTGTGAATAGCTTTTTAATGTAGGTGTAGTCCCAAGCAGCATGACAGAATCCTGGTCCTGTCTGTAAATTTGTGCATTTTTTCTTGTATCTGTTGTTATTCAAGTGCTGCATGATTGAGTAAATATGTCTGTTTGTCTGTGGTTGGTCTCTGAACTACATTAGTGAACTGTCTCTTTGCTGTATGATAATTCAGTAGAAAGTAAGCTCTCTGCTGTGTGTTTGCACTATTCACTCTGACAGTCAGGTGGAGTATAAACACTGTGTGTGTGGGTGTGTGTACCTGTTTGTCTGTTTGTTCAGTGTGACGGGCGGATGGAGTATAAGCACTGTCAGATAGTGAAGACTGTGAATGGGGAGTTTGTGTTGAGCGGAGCAAAGCGCAGTTTCGGGAGTCTGCGCGATCTTCTCCACCGCTACCAGAAGGAGGCGCTGCGATCAGATGGACATATCTTCCAGTTCATCAAGTGCTGCCCCCCCAAGAGCAAAGGTCAGAGTTCACAAGGTCACTGTGACTGCTATCATAGAACTCACTGCCTCCATGAGGTTTATGAGAAAAATATCCGTTTTCTACTAATAGTTTTAAAAAAATGTATTGAATTTATTCGTTTATTTTTTCATTTCTTTACTTGCCAAAAAAATATACACGTTACCAAAAGAATATTTGTTTATATTCTTATATTTATTTATATTTATTAACATTTATGTCATGACACAGCGATGTCATCGGTTTCCAGGGAAACGAGCTTGTCGTCGCTTATAAAGGAAATCACTTCCCTTCTTTTCTCTTTCTCCATCTTTCTCTAGACAAGTCAAATCTGTTGGTGTGCAGAGGGAATCAGGGCTCTGAGATGGCGCTGTCACCCTCACTCTCCAGACACAGCATTAGTCAGATGGTCTTCCACAAGATCCGTCAGGAGGACCTCGAAATGGTAAACCGTGAAGACACACTCACACGCCATTCATATGTGCTCGCCTACATACGCACGCCAGAGACACGTATGCCACGCGGTGTTGAACGCAGGGGTTAATCGTATTTGTTTTACCGACCTCCACCCAGAGGTAACTCTGCCCACGCTCCAACAAATCCTCTCCAAACTCCTTTTGAACTCTCCTAACTTTTTCCTGAGTTGTGGGTGTTCAGGGAGCAGTATTTGTGACCTGTGAACTCAGTGTGGGCTTTTGGGGGTAAAATGAGTCTGTGTGTGTGTATGTGTGTGTATGTGTGTGTGCTTGTGTTTATGTGCGTGTTTGGTTCGATCTGTTGAGTCATGAGTGAATCGTTGGCTTTGGTGAATAATTAATGGGGATAAACCTTAGCACTGGGAGAGAGGGAGTGACTACTCCTTGTCACGACACTAATGTGACCTATCACAAACCCAATAAAAAAAAAAACAACAACAACATCTTCCCTTTGAGAGACTGATACAGCCTTCTCCCACTGCTCCTCTGGCATTTAGTCTCTACCTTTAATCCCTCCATCCCCGAGCTGTGGCCAGTACGCCGGCTGGGCTTTGGCTTTATGGTCACCGCTCTCTTTCTGTACTTCTCTGAGCCCTCAGACCCACCACATACCTTACCAGAAATAGTAGTCAACAGAACTTCACACACGCATTAAAGTTGGCATTGCCTTCAGACATGGCTCAGTTTTCAAATTTTTTTCCCAGAGTGAAGCTTTAGCTTTGTCACAGCTAATAAAATGTATCATGTGGTTCTAGAAGATGGAGGTTGTCTTTCAGGCCACTCTTCTGTAGGTTCAAACATCGTGCATGCGGAAAATAAGAGGAAGGTTCATACGCTAAGCCTGTCTAATTTGTGTTCTCAGATGGAGTTTCTGTTATCTGTGTGTTCTGTTGTTTTTATAGAATGAGAGTTTAGGTCAAGGGACGTTTACGAAGATTTTCCGAGGTGTGCGGACAGAGGTGGGGGACTACGGCAAGGTTCACAAAATGGAAGTCATCATCAAAGTTCTGGATAAATCTCATCGCAATTATTCCGAGGTGAATTCACCGAGAAGATCTAGAACTAGAATATTAGCATGACACGATATTTGTTTGGTAGATTATGGTTGTGGTTGTGATCCTTCCCAAAAAAAATGAAATACTGTCTTTCTCTCTCTTCGTCCTGTCTCTCGCTCAGTCATTCTTTGAGGCAGCGAGTATGATGAGTCAGTTGTCTCACAGGCATCTGCTGTTGAACTATGGCGTGTGTGTCTGTGCAGAGGAGAGTAAGTACCCACGTGTGTGTGTGTGTGTATACGTGCTTGCGTTTGTGTGCGTGTGTGTGTGTGTGTAAAGGACAGATGTATTTATCAGACTTTATGAAAGAGTAATATGTGGAATGTCTTTGTGTATTAGATATAATAGTACAGTAACATGTGAAACATATGTGTGTTTATATGTGTGTTTGATGTATAGTTCTTTCTTGAATCAGATATAATTGAAAGATCATGTGTTTATGTGTAATGTGTCATGTGTTTGTGTATCACATATAACTAAAAGATCATGTGTTTATGTGTAATGTGTTGTGTGTTTGTGTATCAGATATAATGGTGCAGGAGTATGCAAAGTTTGGGTCACTGGACACATACCTGAAGAAGAACAGAAACTCTGTCAACATCACCTGGAAACTGGAGGTGGCCAAACAGCTTGCCTGGGCCTTGCACTACCTGGTGAGTGTGTGTGTGAGTGTGTGTGTGTGTGTGTGATCTGTAAACTGCTTGATGTGCTCCTTTTTCTAGGATGAGGATATATATCAGTGTTCTGTAGTGGATTTTCTTTATTTGTGTATATTGTCTTTGGTTCTCTGATTGTTGGAGTTCTCATGTTCATTCAGAGATGGAAAGAGAATTGCCACAGCAAACCACTGACTGTTTCCTCAGGGTTAATTTTTTTTTTAAGACAGTACAGTCCAAAGTCAAAAATACAATAAATCTCCTCCAAATTCTTTTGAAAAGAGATGAACACTTATTTTGTGTAAATTGTACATATTTGCTGCAGCTGTCCTTTCACAGACTACTCTGAGAGTTGCTAATGCAGTGTCTTTCTGGGCTAAACGGATGTGTCTTGAAACGTGTGTTGTTCTGGATTCCACCTGCCTCTCTGGAGGATTCCACCAGACCCACCAGAGAGGCAATGAAAGGAAAACAGGACTGATGGAATTATAGATGCTGTAGCTTTTTAACTCTGGCCATTATATATTCATAATGTGTGTTGATTTGTTTGTGTTACTTAGGAGGATAAGAATTTGATCCATGGGAATGTGTGTGCCAAAAACGTGCTGTTGATCAGAGAAGAGGACAGGAAAAACCCTCCTTTCATTAAACTGAGTGACCCTGGAATCAGCATCACTGTACTGCCCAGAGAGAGTAAGACGACACACACCTGCACACACACTGCCCAGAGAGAACAAACTGACACACACCCTTACACACACACTGCTCAGAGAGAACAAACTGACACACGCACCTACAGACATGCTGCCCAGAGAGAACAAATTCACAGACATAACTACACACACACTGCCCAGAGAGAACAAATTCACAGACATAACTACACACACACTGCCCAGAGAGAACAAATTCACAGACATAACTACACACACACTGCCCAGAGAAAACAAACTGACACAGACACACTGCCCATAGAGAACAAACTGACACACACACCAGTACTCAAAGAGAATAATACAGCAGATACACATTCACCACTACTCAGAGAGACTGAACAAATCCACACAAAGACACAAACATCTAATACACACAAACATGCATGCACATACACACACACGCACACACACACACCCGCGCATGCACACATCCTTCAGCCCCCAAAGAGTGAGCATGAACAAAAACACACATACAGAAATAACAAACATACATCTTCACATTATGTGTTTCTGTTCACAGTTCAACTGCATGTGTGTGTCAACTGTATGATAGTGAATTGTCAGACACAGCCATCAGTGGTTTAGGACACTTATTGCACTAATTGTGTGTTGTATATGGCTATATTATGTTAGGGCGTTAAGATTATTGCTTCAAAATTAAACCCTGTAATACTACACCACATAATTAAATTGAAACATCTTTAATTAGGACTGCCTTTGATATAAGTCTTAATTGTGATTAAGCATTATAATCCGAGCAGTTTTGCGGCTAATGCAGTGATGTTTTTTCAATCATGTGACATGACTTTTTTAATAACATACTTAAATTACTGAATTACAAACTGCAGTACAGCTGCCTAATCAGTGTACTTTTGAATTCTTTCAAAGTTGAATTCTAGACTTTGAAAAGGAAGCTGTGTCAGCTACAAATAATAGTGATTTGCTTTTTTCTTTCTCTTTTTTCCCTTGCTTCCCTACCTTTCTCATTCACTTAACTCATTCTCTGTCCTTCCATTACTCTGCCCTCTCTTTCTTTACTCTTTCTGTCATGGTAGTCCTGATGGAGCGCATTCCCTGGGTAGCACCAGAGTGTATTGAGAACAGTAAGCATCTGAGTTTGGCAGCAGATAAGTGGAGTTTTGGCACCACACTATGGGAGATTTGCAGTGGGGGTGAGAGACCCCTCAGCACCTATGACTCCTCAAAGGTGACCTACAGTTCTCATTTACTAATACATTTATGTAATTGCCTACTTATATCACTTAACTGACACAGAAATGACCTCTGTGTGTTTGTGTGTGTGTGTCTTCTACAGAAACACCTGTTCTATGTGGACAGGCACCAGCTCCCTGCTCCTAAATGGACTGAGTTGGCCAATCTCATCAACAGCTGTATGGACTATGAGCCACTCCACAGACCCTCATTTAGAGCTGTCATCAGAGACCTCAACAGCCTCTTCACGCCTGGTCAGCATTTCACACACATCAGTCCACATCAGCCTAGTACAGTACAGTCCATCTCACACACACCAGTCCACATCAGCCTAGTACAGTACAGTCCATTTCACACACACCAGTACACATCAGCCTAGTACAGTACAGTCCATTTCACACACACCAGTACACATCAGCCTAGTACAGTACAGTCCATTTCAGACACACCCGTACACATCAGCCTAGTACAGTACAGTCCATTTCACACACACCAGTACACATCAGCCTAGTACAGTACAGTCCATCTCACACACACCAGTACACATCAGCCTAGTACAGTACAGTCCATTTCACACACACCAGTACACGTCAGCCTAGTACAGTACAGTCCATTTCACACACACCAGTCCACATCAGCCTAGTACAGTACAGTCCATTTCACACACACCAGTACACATCAGCCTAGTACAGTACAGTCCATTTCACACACACCAGTCCACATCAGCCTAGTACAGTACAGTCCATTTCACACACACCAGTACACATCAGCCTAGTGCAGTACAGTCCATTTCACACACACCAGTACACATCAGCCTAATACAGTACAGTCCATCTCACACACACCAGTACACGTCAGCCTAGTACAGTACAGTCCATTTCACACACACCAGTCCACATCAGCCTAGTACAGTTCAGTCTATTTCACACACACCAGTACACATCAGCCTAGTACAGTACAGTCCATTTCACACACACCAGTCCACATCAGCCTAGTACAGTACAGTCCATTTCACACACACCAGTACACATCAGCCTAGTGCAGTACAGTCCATTTCACACACACCAGTACACATCAGCCTAATACAGTACAGTCCATCTCACACACACCAGTACACATCAGCCTAGTACAGTACAGTCCATCTCACACACACCAGTCCACATCAGCCTAGTACAGTACAGTCCATTTCACACACACCAGTACACATCAGCCTAGTACAGTACAGTCCATCTCACACACACCAGTACACATCAGCCTAGTACAGTACAGTCCATTTCACACACACCAGTACACATCAGCACACATCAGCCTAGTACAGTACAGTCCATTTCACACACACCAGTACACATCAGCCTAGTACAGTACAGTCCATTTCACACACACCAGTACACATCAGTCTAGTACAGTACAGTCCATTTCACACACACCAGTACACATCAGCCTAGTACAGTACAGTCCATTTCACACACACCAGTACACATCAGCCTAGTACAGTACAGTCCATTTCACACACACCAGTACACATCAGCCTAGTACAGTACAGTCCATTTCACACACACCAGTACACATCAGCCTAGTACAGTACAGTCCATTTCACACACATCAGTCCACATCAGCCTAGTACAGTACAGTCCATTTCACACACACCAGTCCACATCAGCCTAGTACAGTACAGTCCATTTCACACACACCAGTCCACATCAGCCTAGTACAGTACAGTCCATTTCACACACACCAGTACACATCAGCCTAGTACAGTACAGTCCATTTCACACACACCAGTACACATCAGCCTAGTACAGTACAGTCCATCTCACACACACCAGTACACATCAGCCTAGTACAGTACAGTCCATCTCACACACACCAGTACACATCAGCCTAGTACAGTACAGTCCATTTCACACACACCAATACACATCAGCCTAGTACAGTACTGTCCATTTCACACACATCAGTCCACATCAGCCTAGTACAGTACAGTCCATTTCACACACACCAGTACACATCAGCCTAGTACAGTACAGTCCATTTCACACACACCAGTACACATCAGTCTAGTACAGTACAGTCCATCTCACACACACCAGTACACATCAGCCTAGTACAGTACAGTCCATTTCACACACACCAGTACACATCAGCACACATCAGCCTAGTACAGTACAGTCCATTTCACACACACCAGTACACATCAGCCTAGTACAGTACAGTCCATTTCACACACACCAGTACACATCAGTCTAGTACAGTACAGTCCATTTCACACACACCAGTACACATCAGCCTAGTACAGTACAGTCCATTTCACACACACCAGTCCACATCAGCCTAGTACAGTACAGTCCATTTCACACACACCAGTACACATCAGCCTAGTACAGTACAGTCCATTTCACACACACCAGTACACATCAGCCTAGTACAGTACAGTCCATTTCACACACATCAGTCCACATCAGCCTAGTACAGTACAGTCCATTTCACACACACCAGTACACATCAGCCTAGTACAGTACAGTCCATTTCACACACACCAGTACACATCAGCCTAGTACAGTACAGTCCATTTCACACACACCAGTACACATCAGTCTAGTACAGTACAGTCCATTTCACACACACCAGTGCACATCAGCCTAGTACAGTACAGTCCATTTCACACACACCAGTCCACATCAGCCTAGTACAGTTCAGTCTATTTCACACACACCAGTACACATCAGCCTAGTACAGTACAGTCCATTTCACACACACCAGTACACATCAGCCTAGTACAGTACAGTCCATTTCACACACATCAGTCCACATCAGCCTAGTACAGTACAGTCCATTTCACACACACCAGTACACATCAGCCTAGTACAGTACAGTCCATTTCACACACACCAGTACACATCAGCCTAGTACAGTACAGTCCATTTCACACACACCAGTCCACATCAGCCTAGTACAGTACAGTCCATTTCACACACACCAGTACACATCAGCCTAGTACAGTACAGTCCATTTCACACACACCAGTACACATCAGCCTAGTACAGTACAGTCCATCTCACACACACCAGTACACATCAGCCTAGTACAGTACAGTCCATCTCACACACACCAGTACACATCAGCCTAGTACAGTACAGTCCATTTCACACACACCAATACACATCAGCCTAGTACAGTACAGTCCATCTCACACACACCAGTACACATCAGCCTAGTACAGTACAGTCCATCTCACACACACCAGTACACATCAGCCTAGTACAGTACAGTCCATTTCACACACACCAGTCCAAATCTATGTGGTATAGTACAGTTCTCATCAGAGACCTAAATAGCCTGGTCAGTACTGTTAAGTACAGAACACTGCACTTCCACATCAGTACAGACCAGTGACAGTTACATTGCCAAACACAGCTTTGAAGAGCATGTGTAGGATGTTGATGCACAGTTTAGTACAGCACAGTTTAGTACAGCACAGTTTAGTACAGCACAGTTTAATGCAGCTGAAGAGTTCAGCTCGGTGTTCCTAGTGCAGTATTCATTCCTGTTCAGCTCACTACAGCATGGCTTTATGCCCAAAACTGTAGTATGACGTAGTGCAACTCATAATAGTGCATTTGAAAACACACTACTTAGTAAAGTGTAGTTTTGTATAGCACACTTTAGCATGGCAAAGTACATTAAACAGTCATCACACATCAACAGGATTTTCAGGGGGTATTAGTCTGAATACACGTGTCCATTTTGTCTTTCTCTTGTTCTCTTTCTATTTCTCTCTCTCCGTCTGTATGCCCTTTTCTCAGATTACGAGTTGTTGACAGAGAGTGACATGGTTCCTAACCGTGCTCGTGGATTTGGGTTCGGAGGGGCGTTTGAGAGTCAGGAGCCGGCCCAGTTTGAGGAGAGACATCTGATCTTCCTGCAGCAGCTGGGCAAGGTGAACACCATGACAGCGTTTTGTTCTCTGTCTCACTTCCATCTTCTTAAGTCGTTCTCCTTGTTAACATGGTTCTCCTTGTATTGGTGTCGTTCATATTTCTCTGTAAATTTAACAAACATTAAACCTTTCTTTCTTTCTTTCTTTCTTTCTTTCTTTCTTTCTTTCTTTCTTTCTTTCTTTCTTCCTGTCTTTTCTTCTTTCTTTCTCTCTCTTTCTCTCTTTTGTCTCTTTGTCAGTCAGACTGTATCATTAGGACGGTGAACATTCTCTCTCTCTCTCTCTCTCTCTCTGTGCAGGGTAATTTTGGGAGTGTGGAGAAATGTAGGTACGACCCTCTGCAGGATAACACAGGGGAGGTAGTGGCCGTGAAGAAACTCCAGCACAGCAGTGCAGAGCACATGAGAGATTTCGAACGCGAGATTGAGATCCTCAAATCTCTGCAGCACGAGAACATCGTGAAGTACAAAGGCGTCTGCTACAGCCCTGGTGAGAAAAGACAGCGGCTGATCTGTTCTACCTCCTCTGCAGTCTTGTCTTAAACCACAGTATTAATCTGACGTGAGAATATAGCTCTTCGCCCGTAACACAATGATATAACAGTGCTCCAGTCTACACAACCAGTTAGTGTTTGTTAGCTTAAGGTGTGGAAGAATGGCTGAATCTGTCTCTCTCTGTGGTATATTTACATCACACAAACTCTTAAGACAAGATTTATGTTTTGTTTCTCTTAGCAATGATTACCCACCCTCCCCCCCTCTCTCTGTGCAGGTCGGAATAATCTGAGACTGATCATGGAGTATCTCCCGTTTGGTAGTCTGAGAGATTACCTCTCTAAAAATAAAGATCGTTTTGACCACAAGAAGCTCCTGCTCTACGCCTCCCAGATCTGCAAGGTATGCCCTCCTCCCTCCATCTCCCCCTCCTAAATGTGCAGTGTGGTTGTCTGATCTAAACCCCATCTGCCCCCTCCATCCATAAAATGACTCTGAGTGTAATATATACTCTCCACTTTAACTCCATAAAATGTTCTCAGCTAATATGCACTAATCTGAAATCTCTTAGGTTTAAATTCCTGATTGTTGAAAAAACTTTGGACTTGATTAGATAAACTGATTTTATAAAATGATTTGGAAGTCTCCAGGGTACTGTGGCAGTAACTCTATCATCTGTTTACCTTTTTGTGAATGGTAGGGGATGGATTATCAATAACTCTATGATCTGTTTACCTTTTTGTGAATGTTAGGGTATGGATTATCAATAACTCTATGATCTGTTTACCTTTTTGTGAATGGTAGGGGATGGATTATCAATAACTCTATGATCTGTTTACCTTTTTGTGAATGGTAGGGGATGGATTATCAATAACTCTATGATCTGTTTACCTTTTTGTGAATATTAGGGGATGGATTATCAATAACTCTATGATCTGTTTACCTTTTTGTGAATGGTAGGGGATGGATTATCAATAATTCTATGATCTGTTTACCTTTTTGTGAATATTAGGGGATGGATTATCTTGGGACCAAACGATACATTCACAGAGACTTGGCCACTCGCAACATTCTGGTGGAGAGTGAGTTCAGAGTGAAGATTGGAGACTTTGGACTGACGAAGGTTTTGCCACAGGATAAAGAATACTACACAGTGCGGGAACCTGGAGAGAGCCCTATATTCTGGTGAGGACAGGCATTCATCGGTGAAGATGACAACAAAGAAATTCTGTCTGCCTCTCATAACTGACACCCATGTCCATGTCCCAATCTGTATCCTAGTGGTGTTACACATCATAATGCATTTTGTTCACATTTTATGTTTTATGGTTTATTTGTGTTGTAGAGCACCAGCACTAACAAGAAAAAGCATCTCAAGCCTATGTAGAGAACATTACATTACTGAGATAATATTCAAACCACACATTTCCAACAAGCAGCGTAGTGTTGTATGAAACACAGTGCTTTAGTGTCTGCATGATAGTTGAGAAATAGATACTAGGATTACATGCATGATGATGATGACTTGATAATGGAGAGGATGATGATGACGATGATGACGACGACGACGATGATGATGATGGAGAAGAGGAAGATGATGATGATGATGATGATATTTGTTGTATTTGAAGGTATGCCCCAGAGTCTCTGAGGGAAAGCAAGTTCTTGGTGGCGTCAGATGTGTGGAGTTTTGGAGTGGTTCTGTATGAGTTATTCACCTACAGTGACAAAAACTACAGTCCTCCCGCGGTGAGTCTTTCTTTATCGCTCTCTTTCTTTTTCTCCTACTGCTCCCTCTATATATTCCCTCTCTCAACCTCCTCTTTTTCTTCCCTCTCCCTTTCTCTCTCTCTCTTTCTGACCTCCTTAAACCTCCCTCTTTCTCCATTCTGATTAAATATTTGTCTAAGGTATGTAACTGCACAACGACAGAACTACGATAAGAGCAGGAACTACCTTAAGTGTTTTTTTGGGGGGAGATAGCGCTTCATTATCATACCTTTAATATTGAAGCCCACAGTTGTCAGTTAAAAAACACATGACGATATCTATTCCAAGGATTCTTTGGAGCCATGTAAATGTTTTCTATTCCCTCTTATTTTTTGTGATATTTATTCAAGAAACAGTACACATTTTAAGACTGCTGGTTAATATTGTCATCCTAATAAAAAGTGGCATAAACCAGCTACTTATATCTACAAGGATGCTATAAATAGTAAGATGAGGAAAACATGGCTTACAAAAGTATTGTCCTTTTAATTTTGGCAGGGACACAGCTACTGGTCTTCAGCAGAGTCATATCCAAAGCCCCAAGGCAGTCATTTCACTGTTATGTCAGTGTGTGAGTGTGGTATTGAATATTTATCAGCAGTGTTTAACTGTGGGGTTTGTGTTTGTCCTTTAGGTGTTTATGGGGGAGATTGGCAATGATAAGCAGGGCCAGATGATTGTGTATCACCTTATAGACCTACTCAGACGAGGATACAGACTGCCTGCTCCTGATGGCTGTCCCCCAGAGGTAAACACATGCGCACGGACGCACACACACACACACACACACTCACACTCACACACTCACATATACACACATGCACTCACATACACACACAATCACACACTCACATACACACACATGCACGCAGACACATGCACACACATACACACACACACACACAAAATCCCCCTTGATGTCCTGAGATCTGACAGGCGTTTTAAAGGATAAAACAGTGTAGTGAAACCTGATTTGTGAGTAGGGACCTAATGGAGAGTCAAGCAATGTTTGTTTGTTTTAATGTAGACTTGCAAAAATGAAAACAATGTTTGAGGAGAAATTTTATGGGAATGTGTGATCTGTAAATAGCTGTGGATATCCTCTTGGTTTGATTTTGGACTCACTAAAGCTTACTAACAGTTCTCATGAGGTCATAAAGTTTGAGTCTAGTTGTCTGTGCTGTGTGCTCTCTTGTTAAATCTGACGTGTGTTTTTTCCCAGATTCACCGGCTCATGTTGCAGTGTTGGAGTAGTGACCCCACACAGAGGCCGTCCTTCACCAGTCTGGGTGAGAATGTGGATTTGTACAGAGAAGATTCGGTGCTCCCTTCACTCAGCCCTGATACACACAGTCACAGTACAGGGAACTGAAAGCCCCTCTGGCTGCCTGGATGTGTGCTTACGCTGCAGCCTGAGATCAGTTAACCAGCGACAGGACAAGAGGACATATTCAGAGCCCTGAGTGCAACTCACAGGGAACACCTGTGACATCTCAGGACATAAAAGGGGATTTTGTGTGTGTGTGTGTGTGTGTGTGTGTGTGTAGTGTGGGATAAATCTGTTTTGGGGTTTTTTTTTCCATTTCCAGCACTGCTTTTTTATAGTATGTGCATGTGCAATGTTCAAGGTCTTGATCAGTGTTGTAATATGAATCATCAGTTTTAGATGTTTTAGAGTTGAGTGAGTGACTGAATGAAAAAATGAATGAAAAGAGAAAAGAGAGAGCGGGTGAAGGTATAATACTTTTAGCAAATTAAATGTTTGTATTTGTCAGAGCAAGGGTGCTATATTAGGGCTTATGGGTTTTTTAAGTATATTGCATTCACTTATTGAAGAGTGGAGTTCAGTTCTTGCACACTGGAATAAGTAGAAGGCTATTACCGCATATAAGGATATCACAGTAACATCTTTTGTGTGTACAACTCTTGAGAATAAGTAGGAGATCAGAGTGATATTTCCGCATTTCATTTTGCCAGCTCTGTTTAGCTGACCTGTCTGCATCCTGTGCTCCATCCAGTCTTTCAGTGAAGATCAGTGTGTATCTGTGTCACTGTAGCACACTAAACAGGGATTCTATACTAGTGTGAATGTGTGATGCATGACTGTGGAAAATTTCTTTATCGACGCATGGACATAATTCCTCCTAAACTGCAGAGACACGTTAGGACATGGATTTTTGTTTGTTTTTGTTGTTGTTTACTGTTGTTTATTTGTTTGTTTGTCCTTTGTATAATGTCATACGTGTTTTGATGTCATTGCATTTTCTTGTAAGTGATTTTTTTGTATAAAGTTATAAATGTTCTGTGTGAATCACTTCCTCATGTTTTTTTTTTCCTTTTTTTGTACGTGTCATTTTTCTTACCTGTAAATTTATTCTAACATGGCCAATGTACTGTGCGTAGTTTCATTGCATCCATGGAACTGAGTGCTATAGCAAAACAAATATCTGTACTTTATAAAAGAGTTTTACTCAAGCTTTTAATAGCATCAACTTAAAGACAATCAAACTCTAACTCCAGTTCCCTTGCTGGGAATAGATGACTGTTATTTTTCTCACCGGGGTATGCCACAGCACTGGAGGATTAAGCAAAGCAACATGATCATGCCACATCATTGAGACAGAGCTGCCAGATTGTTGGCCGGTGGTTTTGGCGGGCACAGTTTCCCTTTCAGACTTCAACTGAAAACACAAACTGGCCTTGGTCTCAAGGCAGGAGTGCGAGAACAGATGACAGAGAGCATGTTGTTGTTGTTGTTGTTGTGGTTGTTGTGGTTGCTGTTGTATTTGTGGTGTTAACATCTCCATTTTCATTTTGTCTTCCTATGGCATATGTCATTCTCTGTCCACAGTGCTGGCTTACCCATACAGTCCCATCAGTTTAAGGAAGCAAAACACCTGATGTTTTTATTGCTTTTGTCATATGATTAGTCACAGCAATAGATAGTGTTTCATTGATAGTGAGAAATGATTTGATTTTCTTTTTATTTTGTATGAAAATGTCATGTATGTCTTTGAGAAGGGTCTGTCGTGTTGAATGTAAATGTGTTGGTATGACGACTGATTTTTGTAAAATTAAAGATGCATATTTTGGGCTTTGGCACATTAAAGACGATGTCATGATACATGAACAGAGCTGAAGTGTCTTAAAGTGACAGTAAAAGAAGAGAACTTCAGAAGACGCTCGTTAAATTAAACTATGAACTGCGATTGCACGGTGAGACGGACCAGTAAGATAACAAGCTAGTCCGTGTAGTGGAAAACAAACCATGTTTGGTTATCTGAGCTCTCATTGCTTTTTCTGTTTGGAGATAATATAAAGATCCTGAGCCTTAAATCCCAGCTACAGACCAACATGTGGCATGTAGACAGCAGCCCTTCCCAGTCATTTTCTTAATTAGGAAGTCCACTGTTGCTGACATACAGACCCAACTGCAAGAGCAGTTTTTCTGATACATCATTTCAGTGGAGCAATATTGACCAGTTTTGTCTTGAATAATACAGTCTTGCACTGACGTACTCACTAAGGACATTTTTATATTTGGTAAGTATGTCAGTATAAAGCTGGATGAACAAAACTTGTTTTACTCTACTGTGTTTTAAAGACCAGAAGTGCTGCTTCATCCTACTTACTGTGTGAAAAAATCTAAAGAGGGTCAACCAGATTTAATTTCACTATGAAAATGGCTGTGGCAACAAGTAATATATATTTTTTCCAAGTCTCAACAGTTGAAAAATCATTTATTGGGTAGTTCATTGTCAGTGTAAGCATGGCTGTTAATGGCTGTTAATAGCACACTAAAACAGTGTAGACCACAGAGTGTTTCAGGTTGTCATGGAATGTGAGCATTTTTGACATCCTTTGAAAGAGTTACAATGAGCCTGTCTGCCAAATGGGTTCATTTCTCCTTAAATGATTAAATTTTACCATAATGCAGTAATGCATGGTACTTAACTTGAGTGTTTACTATAGTCCACATTTATGAGGGTTGCATTAGGAATTTAAGGATGGAGGTTCTCGCAACGTAAACAGTCATGTGGCAATTTTATAGTGATGGCATTGCCTAAGGGTAGAGTGACCTCTTAAGGAATTTCATGTTTCAACATAAAAAAAGCATTTTCTCTTGTGTTGGAGGTGAGCTTGTGGGATTTTTGTTTGTTTGCTGATTGGTTGGTTTTTGCTTTGTTTTTGTTTGGTTTTTTTTGGGGGGGGGGGGTCAGACTGTCATCATTTGAACAGTACAATGAATTGTTTCTTTTCAGTGAGCTTTTAGAAACAGTATTCAGGCAGGAGACAAATTTCTTTTTGAAACTTACATTTATTCAGATATTAACCAGAAATAGTTTTCAGTGTTTGTATGTACTCTAGAAATTAAACACAGTGAATCATATATTGTACACATAGTCCTTCCAAAACATTGGAAAGAGCTAGCCTCACAGACCTGAACCTCTCCCTCTCCCCCTAACACCACCTTCAGCAAAGTCGGCCAATGTCGTTCTTTGTACAGCCCTGGTTACAGCACATGCCTGCCACACCCACTGAAAAGTTTCTCTTCTTTCTGTCTGGGTGTGGCCAGGTAATTTTTGTGCTCCTTGCTTGGTCCCCTTCCAGTGCTGTGGAAGAGAACAGTGCTCCCAGCCAGCCAGTGACTCCTCCTTGCTCTGCTCCCTCACTGAAATCCAGATCTCCCCTTCCCTGAGCCTGGTCATCCATTGCTTGTAGGAGTTCAGAAAGAGAGGGGGAGGAGGCGGATGAAGAGAGGAGGGAAGGTTGGTTTGCCGCTGCGAGTTGTAGACTCTGAGACCAGCTGAGCTCATCGTCTCTGTTCTTGGGGTTAGAGTAGGAGCTCAGAAGAAAGGGATCTAAGGAGGAAAGAATGAAAGGAATGGACATTCAAGATAGCTCCTTTGTGCATCTTGAACAGCTGGGGCTATCTATACCCTTTATATCTGCTTGTGCCACCTGAACAGTGACAGTGTTCAAAATGGAACTTGAGACTGATTTGGTCATCTGTAAAGTTGTACATATGGTTCATTAGATCAAGAATGCAAACAATCACATCTGTACACGTTCATATTTCTGACAGCCAGAATAATTTGTATACAAGGCTCAGAACCTGTTTAGATATCTAAGACATATTTCATCGTTGTCCCATTCTTGTTGAATGTAGATAAGTAGGCTAATGTTAGCGGGATTTGAATACAAAGAGCTCTCAAAGGGTCCTCTAGTATTCTTTTGGATTAGACTGCTGAATGTTCGGAAGATTGTCGTTCCAGGTGACAGGAAATAAAACGTGCTATCGTTGAGACATTCTGACGTAATTGTTTTTACACTCAACCGTGCCATTAACTATAAATTGGAATTATTTAACGAAGTCACGCTGCTCACTTTAAACGAAAATGAATAAATCGAGCGATGCCCGTCACTGTAAACGGGCATTATTTCCATTTGCCCCTAATGATTTAAAGAGAAATTTTATTCTAAATGTAAACTGCAATTTCACTTTGTAAACTTCTTTAAATGCAAATATCACTTTCTTGTCATTCTGATGTCTCTGAGGTCATTTTAGGCTCCATAACTTCTACTGACTGGAATGAGCGGCAATTATATAGAACCACATACTAACAAGCACAATTAATTTGCGAAGATAAGACTAGTTCATTTGGACTCTTTTGTTCTACAAACTTTTGAGCGCACTGTGTCCTCTCGTCAGCCCCTCATCTCTCGCTACAAACTGCTTTGATAGGCCAACGGTGTTTTATTATTTCAGTTTCTACACGGGTAATTTTCTGGATGGAACAAATATGTCCTCAGAACAACACTGCGCTCTAACTGAATTCTATTCCCCTTTTTATGAGGACCTCACGAAAATCCCATCAATTGTTCTCGCGGTAGGAAATACTTGGAGCTAAAATACGTTATCTGTCTTTGAAATGTGTGCGGACAAATATGTAAATTAATTAAATGAGACAGCATCGTTTAACGTACACAAAAACAAGCTTGTGAAATCTCAACAGTTTCTCCAATAGGTAACCTACTTTCTTCTAAGCTGTTTCCTCATTGTCAGTTCTCAGCGTTTGCTCATGTTGAATACAGTCTCATTTAACTGAGCACTGGTATGGCGGTATGAAATTGAAAGTTTATCTCTGCGCAGGAAATGCGATTTTTTCCCCATTTGCAACACTGATGCGAATTTTAAAATAACCGCATCACTGGATGTTTATTTGCAGTCAATCTATGAGACACGATGAGGGAGAGAGAGAGAGAGACAGAGATGTATGGCAGGATACATTAATTTTCGGCGTTTTAAGCGGAATCAAAATGAACTGTTGTCCTTGGTTCTGAAATCGGTTTTGCGAAATTGTTGTCAGATAAACATACCTAATTTTCAATTAATCACTTTCCCCTAACTTTCTCTTATTTCTAAAATACCGGTGGAGATGTCCATGTGAGATAAAGTCGCGCAAATTTAAAATCTAAAACTCTGTGTTCTTTCTTACCCTATGTTCTTACTTCAGTGCGAGCGAAACAGGTACAACCTGGCGACGGACAATATAAAAAGGCACATTGTCTATTGTGTGAGTTTATGCGAAATTAAGCGTCGTTTTCAGAAGCTGGATCAAAAGTTATTCTAACTACTTTATGATGTGATGGCAGTAGACTTACTGATTTCGTTACTTCCAGTTAGGTCCAGATCCACAGACCGCTTCCACCTGGACCCGCCACAGGTGAAGATAACGGCTCGGATGAACTCTCTGCCGCACAGTTTCACTCCGTAATCTCTGGGTAATGCGGCTTTGCTTGCGCTGTGAGCGCCAGTACACATGGATATAGTGTAAATACTGACTAGAACCACAGAAAGTAATCTACACATTGTTCTTTGATCTGACCTCCTGTCTGCTGAACACCGTGCGAAGTAAAAAAAAAAAGTTCGTCCGCTCTCTTTTGGGTCGGCTTTGAAACTGTGATCCTACTCTATTTCTTGCGTTTTCAGCGCAGTGGTTGAGGAGACGACGCACTGTAGTACTCGATTTCTGCACCTTTTTTGATGCTGTTCCTTCGTAATTGTTCGGATTCTTATATAGAACCTCAGCATTCATTGACCGACGTCATTCTTACCCCCCCGTCCCTAACTGGACCCCACCTGTTTTTGTCTGGTGTTAAAGCATTTAAGTAAGTTGAGTGATTCAGAGAAGTTGATGACACAGTAAAATTATTTTTTCTTTTATGAGACAAAAGAACCACCGACAGTAAGGGGTTTGCAGTGAGTGATTTTACTCCTGATAGAAATTTCATCAGAGCATCACATGTACTGATGGACAGACATACATCTTTCAACTTTTTTTCTACATATGGCAGCTTCAGTAAGACAGATGGCAGCTTCAGTACGTCCTTTTGTTGAAATGTTGCTTAAATGGACATGGTTTACTACTAAAAACTGAGTTTAATGTATTTAGGAACACATTTTTCTTTTCAAAACACCCCCCAAAAAACCAAACCTCAAACAAACAAACCCAAATATATATATATATAAAAATAAGTGCAACTTTTTCCTTTTGTAAAGATGTCGGTCATTTGTGTTAAGGGTCTAATTACAACATAAATCATTTACATAATCTTTATGTACCTTAATATCCTCCGACACTGTCTTCAGTCAATATTTTGCACTTGTAAGTCATTTTTACAGATACATTTTCATGTTTCATGTATCTAATGACAGTGGGATAATACAGCAACGACCACATCAAAGTATTCAATACAGGCCATTCTGTCAGTGCCAAACAGGAGCCATTTTACATGTAAATGTGGATAAACACACTCTAAAGTAGTGCATTTTATTCTTAGTCTTCAGCACATATAAGAAATAATAAAGCTGGATTTCAATCCTAGCCTGAGTGTTAAGATTCAAAAGTCAGCATGACCAAAAGACTGCACAGCAAAACTTTAGCTTAACTAGCTGCAAATGCTAAAATGACTCCTCTACGAATGGTTGTGCAGTGATTGATGGCGGATATTTCCGGCTACAGTGAATGACCACCATAACAATTACTGGTTGGACTACTTAGATCCTATCACAAACTGGTTGGGGAATGACTAAATGTCTGCTTCTAAACTGACTATACACTTCTAAACTGACTATACATCTCTAAACAGGCTAAATGTTTGTCGGGTATGGAGAGCAGTGGTTGGTTGAGGCGTTTGTTGTTTGCTGCTGCTGTTACACAATAATTTTTTGACATCTCTGCTTCAGCTGTGAAGGCGAGCGTTAACTGGGTGAGGATGAGTACAGTGGATGGTTGATTAAGGCCCCGTGTGAGTGACAGTCTGACCATGCCTCCAGCTCATGTCTCATTTCTCCAGAAGAGATGAGAGGGAGGATTTGGCTCGCCGGGCTTTTTCAATGCTCTCAAACGTCGGCGTTCCGTGAGGCAAATCCAAACGGCCGTGTTCCTGAGTCATGATCACTTCAGCCTCCTCTGTAATGAAATTGGAAAGATGACATTGCCATTTACAAAAGATTAAATATTAACAATAACTGTTTTTGTCTATAGGCTTTATTTTGAGCTATTTAAGTCCTTATTTGACAAAAAAAGTACCTATGTTAAACTTCTGAGATTATTAAATCTTCTGCAAACCTTTGCATATCTGAAAGACCGGACCAGTTAGCACCTGATTTGGCTAAACGTTTACAAATGATCTAAAAAACAAATCTATCTGCTTAACTGACAACTAGTTGGGTCCATCGTAAAATACCAGTCTGTCTGGGGTACCAGAAAACAGAGCACACAATCCTAAGAGAATTTAACAATGTCAGAAATGTCTTATTACATCAGTTTTCAGTAGTCAGTGCAGTGAAACACAGATGATCCAACTTACAAAGATTGTTTAAGGTTTCAAACTATTACAGCAGGTTTTGATTAGGGGTTGAATTTAGGAGGAAAAGGAGAATGGTGAAATTCCAAATTAGATTTTTTAAGATATTATTTCTTAGTTTCCCACTCTATCTTTTTTCCTACCATTTTCTGGACCACATGGAACGCACAATTACCCATGAGGAAAACACCTCACAATTACCCATAAGGAAAACACCTCAGGTTAGCATACGCTTCATCCAATATGTCTGAAGCCAGCTGTATCTTCTCACATTACAGGTTGCATAGCAGTATTAAGCGATGTAATGCACTTGGACCACTATCTTCACTGTGACACTTTCAAGTACATAGGCGGTTAACTATAAATAACCACCTTTCCAGCACTGAGCTGGAGACTGACCCTAACTTGCCCATACACTCTCTCATGATCTTTCACAGTATACAGTATGAAATAAAAGAAATAGAGGACATGATCATACCCCTCATGCGATGAACAAATGTCCCATAGGCCATGTCCAGCTGATAAACCAGAATGAAGCTCAGAGGGATGACCGGAGCAAACAGACCTGGCTTCTTTCTCCTAACTGCTCTGTCAAAGACAAACGGCAAACACACAACCAACACACATCAGAAAAATAAAACAACTTCATATTAAAAGTGTGTTTCAATATCCTGTATATGGTAAATAAAAACAGTACCATGTATGGCATAAAACTATTATGTCAAGATAGCGTCTACATAAATGACACCAGTTATACAAAACTACCCTACTTATGGCATATATGCTGGACAACAAAAACTATATACAGTGCATGAAAACTAGACTGTGAAAACTATACTATATGACATGCCATGTTAACAGTGACTACACTGGCTTAGTTTGAAACACCTCCACACTGCAGAGGGTAACACATATCAAACAACATTGAGAATACTGATGGTTACAATCACTGCAAGACATAGGCTGTGTCCGAAATGGCATACTAGCGTACTGCATACTGCACACTAGCCTAGTATACACTGTATACTGCACGCTACTCCACACACTAGTATACAGTATGGTACGCAATTATGAGAACTTTCGTGTAGTGTACTACACGTTTGCTATCGGTTGGGCTATCTCCTCTGTTAAAATCGAACAACATACGACTACAACAAATATCTATCAAAAGTAGCCCTATAAGAAAGTGTATGAAGACTTATTACACCAAAATATGCAACTGATACATTTATATTCGGAACTGCAGCTGCAGTTGAAGTTGAAGCCACTTCTGTCGCTGTCCGCCATGTTTTTAATTTTTTTTTGACAGTTGGAAATCACCGCGTTGCTTCGTGGGATGCACTACCCGACGAAGTGAGCTCGGGATGTATACTAGAAATTTTCGCCAGAGTAGTACATCATCCGGGTAACTGTCGTGTACTGCAAAATTTATTTATTTTTCACATACTGCATACTACTTACTACTTTTACGTCATAATAAGTATGCGAGTAGTATGTAGTATGCCATTTCGGACACAGCCATAGTGATTCCACTGATCTGACTATGCACTAATCTACAGACAGACAAAGCAGAGAGAGGACACAGGCATCAGAAGAGTTCTGGAAACTACAGCATATTAGAATAGAAAGACTGAGTGGAAACATGCATGTTTAGTCAATGCATAATTCACTCCATAGTAGTTCACAACTGTGTACATTTTATCACATGCCTTTCCCCCCCTTTTCTCCTGATTTAGACATCACCCGTTTTTACCCCCTTTTCTCCTGATTTAGACATCACCCGTTTTTCCCCCTTTTCTCCTGATTTAGACATCACCCGTTTTTACCCCCTTTTCTCCTGATGTAGACATCACCCGTTTTCCCCCCTTTTCTCCTGATGTAGACATCACCCGTTTTCCCCCCTTTTCTCCTGATTTAGACATCACCCGTTTTTACCCCCTTTTCTCCTGATTTAGACATCACCCGTTTTTACCCCCTTTTCTCCTGATTTAGACATCACCCGTTTTCCCCCCCTTTTCTCCTGATTTGGACATCACCCGTTTTCCCCCCTTTTTCCTGATGTAGACATCACCCGTTTTTCCCCTTTTCTCCTGATTTAGACATCACCCGTTTTTACCCCATTTTCTCCTGATTTAGACATCACCCGTTTTTACCCCATTTTCTCCTGATTTAGACATCACCCGTTTTTTTCCCTTTTTCCCTTTAACCCTGCCGGTTACCCACTCGCAAACACAACTGGGGTCGTATGGACCCTGGCCAATCTGGCCGCGTCACCGATGTCTTTGTTGCACAACAACTGTGTCCATTTAATCCTTTTGTCTCAATCTAAACTACAGAACATACAGGTCTATTCATGTTATTGTTCTTCAAAGCAATCAATGTCTACATCACAAAAAGATTTAATAAAGTGTCTCCCAGTTCTGTTTCTTGGTGTGTGTGTGTGTGTGTGTGTGTGTGTGTACTAACCCTACAGTGAGGCCAAAAGTGGCAAGACTGAAGAAGGCTCCATAGTATTTGAGAAACTCTCTTGACCAGGCAATCTGCATGGCCATCTGCCTCTCCCTCATCTGATTCTGCATCATTATCTGACGCTCCATCTGCAAGGACGAGAGGGAGAAATAGATGGATGTATTGACAATCAGACAAACTGGAAGCAGAGGACGGAAAATGTGAGATGAAAAAACTGAATGAACTGTGAGAGAGCTGTTACATCCTTGCCTCAGGTGAGACATGTACTCCTAAGGATGCAGATTGAAGGTACGGGGTGTGATAACGGAGGGAGTGAAGAACGGAGGGAGTGAAGGACTGGGCTGGGGGATTATTGGAAACTGTGGGGAGGGGGGTGGTGGTGCAGATGGAGGGATAGATTTAGCTTTTATTACACATAAAAGCCCTGCAGTGAAACGAGGCCAAAGGAGTAGAGTTAATGAATGACTACACACAGACACAAACACACACACACACACACACACACGCACACACACGCGCGCACGGGCATCACTGAGACGCAAATCCATTTCTAAAGCTGCTCTGCCCTGACTGACCAGGAAACTACATATCAGTGGCTCTGCATTGGACACCATTTCAGGTCAAACAGCAAAAGAACACACAGCCAGTTAATGGAGCGACTCATCCACACAATTCTTCCCTCCTATTACATTAATTCAAGCTGTTTATTAGTATTCTTATGAGCTCTTTTGGGTGTATTGGTCCATTCAGATGCTTAAGGACAGTACCCAGAGCTCTCTGTCTGTTTGACCCTCAGAGGTCCTGCTTTCTTTGTAAATCCACACAATGGATCTCTCAGCAGCCTCAAAATGAGATGGGAGGTTTTCGACCACTGACCTACGACAAAATTTGCATGTTTTGTTTCAAGGTTGACTTGGTGCAGTTTTTCTGTGTGCCATTTCCTGTTTGCAAGAAAAAAGAGAACAGAAAAATATAATGTATTCCTTGTGAGACTAAATGAGAAAAATTTACGGTGCAGAATGAGGATCTAGAGGTTCTTATTTAAACTGAAAATAAAGGGGTAGAGAATTGTGTGTTGTAACATGAAGATGGTTTCACTGATAGGAAGGCAATCAATATTTACAGATTAAAAATATTTAAAATCACATTGTGGAGAAAAGAATCTTCATGTTCTCATGATTAATTTTCAAATCCATTTATAGATGTTACAGTATTGTGACCAGTCTGCAAATGAGTCTTATATCATTTTTAACATGAGTTGCATGTATCTGAATCCAATCATGTATTTATGTCCCAGTACTTGTAATTTACTCGCCTGTCTGACAGTGTTTTAAAGGAGTATATGTGTTGAGCAACATTATACATGCAAGACACTGAAATAAATCAATTTTATGATAAATTTTCTTTTTGTCACGTTTAAGCAGTCTGAGTTCATCTCATTGATTTTGCTAAATGGATTATTAATCGGGTGCTTGATATCAGGTTCCTCAAACCACTCAACCACTAAAATACTCACGAATGTGCCATTACTTCAAAATCACTGTAAACATGTGAAGGCTTGGAGTTAAAAATGAGAACCTATTGAATTATGATGGGCAACACAAATTGTCTTGATGTCATTCATGTCCCTGCTGAGCTAAAAGGGCAGCCATTTCAGAGAAATTAACAATGCGCACAAGTATTCATTTCCTGTTTCTAATCAACTCCTTTCTCTCTAACAGGTCGTCTCTGAGTGCTTATTAACCAGCAGTAAGCATCTTGTATAGAATTGAGGCCTGATTATTGTGTAGGGCTCCGAAAGCTTTCTGCAGAAAAAGACGTCAGCTATGTTAAGATGTATATTAGGTTATAAAATTAATCTTCCTCATTTTAAGCCCCATTTTGGACAATTATGGTCGTCATAAATAGTATATTGCTGCGCTTTCAAATTATAAGTCAGGTTATGCGAGGCAAATGTTGAAAATTCTCACCTAATTGCATAAGGAGTATAAAAAGGTAAAATATATTGAATAAGTACAAAATTCTTCTGATCATCATTGAGTAAATAGAAAACTGAGCTTGGATGAATCACTATCTTGTAACTATCTTGGCTGGCTTTCCAAACAAGGAGTGCTCACATCGAGACTAAATCAGGGAAGAGAAATCACCAGGCAAAGGTTCTGTCATTGCGTTTAAGCTTGTGAGCAATTGAGACGTTACTCTCCACATTACTGGAGCATAGAACATGAATTGAACATAGTTATAGTCTTAAATTCATTGAACAATAGTTCATGAGAGTCCTCTATGACAACAGTTCTAAACTCCTCTCCTGATAACTGACAAGACAGCATATTTTTGCCCTGTCTCAAAATTATGACATCTGATTCAACTTATCCCCTGATTACTATGACCCTGGATTCTTAAACTTGGTACCGTCACTATGCATTAACCACAGTATGCGATTTTGATAGGACATCTAGACACTTCTGCAAACTCTGGAAAAAGTTGATGACCAAACATCAGAAAGGATAATTACATGTACAAAGAAAGGCTTTCGCAGTACTCATCATGATTGATGCGATCAGCTGACATGGAAATGCTTGGACTACATTTTATGGGTCAATACCTGAAGAGAAACTAGAACAATATCGTTCTCTTCATATTGTTCTCAGTGAGTAGCGTGGTTTTACATGAGACAATTAAACTGAGGAGATTATTGACGGTCACCAATCAAAGGATGACTACAGGAAAATTTCCAAGATACGGAACATCCCTGTGGCATAACAAAGTCCGTTATCAAGAATGTTCTGTGATACAGAACAAAGCGGCATCAAAAAAATGGGTATCTGAGCAAACCAGGAAGGCCATCAAGAGGTCCCGTAACAGCTCTGACAAAATTATGACCTCTCACAGCTGAGATAGGAGGGTCTGCATATCTGTCAATTTACAGGGTGCTTCACAAATCTGGGCTCCATGGAGAAGGTGACAGAACAAAAGCCTGTGAAGAAACAAACAAAGAACTCCATTCACTCCATTTTTACCCTGCAGTGCACCCTGCAGTTTTATAATGTGCAAAGCCAGTATGCATTTACTCAAGTGCATTCATCATTATAAAATCTGTCTCTTTCAAATACTGACTGAGGGAGGTTGAACACTTGCATGTAATCCATTGTTTCTTGTTTTATATTTAGAATTACTTTAGGAGTCTGTAAAAATGTTGTTTTAAATAATATCATAATGGGGTATGAATTAATCACTGGCAGAAAAAAAATATATATAATGATATCACTACATAATGGTTTCACTATAAGATGTGCCAAAGTACATCATACCCTGATAGCATAAAGGTATTAACTTAAATAATTGGCAGAAACCCTACAGAAGAAAATAAATAAATAGAAGTTATGTAATAACATAACTTTTTGGGGGGGGGGGCATATCCTAGATGCCTAGAGTACCCGTGTGATAGTTCTTTTTCAACTGTGTTTCAGTACATTTTCAGCTCCATTGTGGTGCAAATCAGCCCTTATTGGTTCTAGGGGTCCAATAAATATACATTAAATATAAAAACTGAATAACATCATCAACACAGTCTTAACTCGGGTCCACTCCTAATGGCTTAACATATATTAGAATGTTCTGCCGCCAGGCTGGAGCTGGTTAATGTGTGGGGGATATGGTCTTAGCTTCAGTAGAGCTGATAACCATCAGACAGGTGAGGATTCTCATCTGCACTTACTCAGCCCAGCCCTCCAACTCCCTTCATGATATTTGTTAAAGCAATGGAGCACTAGTCACAGACATCTAGCTCCAAGGACACAGGAATGATGAACCTTATAGAAAGTGGGATGGCACAGAGCCAGGAAGGCAGAGATGCGCAGTTAAGATACAGTCCAATGTCCCCTTTAAAGTCCTGTGTATTTTCCATGGTATTTAACACACTTTTCATTAAGTTTACAATATATTGCTCTATTTAGCAGTTCATCTCAGCGTGAGAAAAAAAACACTTAACAAGAACTTTCCGAGTATATATCTAAAAGTTAAATTGGACACTGCAACACATAAAAGATAAAAGAAGGTTTGTATGTAGTTTGCAGGGAAAAAGAGCCAAACGCAGGAAGAAAAATAAAAATTGTGCTTCTTTATTTCATTCTGGAGGTGGTATGAAACTCAGCTGAGTCTTCCATATGGCTTTCAGTCACTGAGCAGGGGGAAGTATCCACTCCTCCAGCTTAGTCCAGCCAAAGTAAGTTGTCAAAGAGTCGTGAGAGAGAAAAGGAGAGAGGGAGACAGACAGAGGAGGGTGGAGGTGACGAAGCGGAAGCGGAGTTGCATCCAGTGGGAAGTTCACTGACATTTCACCGAAAGGCCATGTGTAAAGATTTCCTGACCAGTCCGTTAACGGTAAACCAGACGGAAAGTTGACACTGCTGTTCAGAGTCTGGGCCAGTTGACCAATCCCACATGTCCAGGCATGTCATACCCTCTCTCCCGGTCATACCACCTCCAGACACAAATAAAGAACCTCAGACTGTCAGAGCTGGCTTTTGTTGGACTCTTTTTAATTTCAACAGCTATGAGACCTGATTGCTTTAGTCCATGCAGATATGATAACATGGGAGATGACATCCGAACATCACATCTGAACATTCTAAACTGATATGCAGTGATAGGATGTGGCAATAGAACACAGCAGCAGAACTTAGCTGTGTAAAAAAACGCAGTAAACAAAGCCATAAAATACTGACTCGCCCCTGCTGAAAAGAGTCCTTGCATCCTATTTCAGGTAATAATACAGGTCTACCAAATAGACCAATCTTAGTGATCAGATACACACCAAAGTGGGACGACAGCTTAATCGACAAGGAAAGTCACAGGAAGCCCATTCAAAGGTACCTGCCAATGTCCATGACAATTGTATCTCTGCCCCTCTTACCTACATGCATACAGCGCGCACACACACACACACACCTGTCTCTTTCATTCATACTCCACACACTTATTCCATTCTTCAATCACACCATCACGATAACAGAATAATATGCAGAAACTCTACAATTTAAATATTTGTTCAATGGTCATATTAAGATGTCATCAATTTCAATTTCAGACGTGATGAACTGACAGTAGCTACTGCATCTCTGACAGAGAGAAAAAGAGGGAAGGAGGGGAGAAGAGCAAAGGCTGACATATTGAAATGTCATTTCTCTTCCAAACAATATGCCCGTGACGCAAGTGTGTGCAGTCTAACGCTCAAATATGGTCAAATGGTCATTAAGGCTTGACTGACAAAATGTGAAAAGATCAGCCCTGAAACACACACACTCTGGTCTGACATCTTAATGGATGTGGCTTAAAGTAGATCACAAACCGACACACACACACACACACACACACACACACACACACACACACACACACACACACACACACAAACCACTGTTACGCACTCATCTGACAGATCGTTGTATGGTATCATCCAAACTGTCATAGCATAATTTCACATTTCTAGATTGCACGCTGAGATGCCTACAGTATTGACGACCTTCTTCATTTGGACTTACACGAGGCTGAGAACAGACCACGTCCTCATATGCACTTAGCAATTATAAATAGATTCCAGAATATTCACCTAACCATTGCCGAAACGAGAATAACATCACGGTATTTTAGATGTGAGTAGAAATCATTGTAAATGCAGCTTGAAATAAATAAGTTTGGTTATTTTTGCACCGATTTCATCAGTCTAATGGATACATGGTCAAAAAATACACACGAGTCAGAAACCTACGCAGTGCAAGGAGTTGAAAAATGATGTTACACCAAGCTTTTCAGCCATAACAAATTTAAAATAATTTTTCAGATTAAGAATACTCAATTAAGAAAAGCAATTTTACAGTTTTCATTGAAATGTTGTTGTAAACTTCTATGAATCAAACACGAACAAAGCAAATTTTCACTGTCTAGAACTATGTAAAGTTTGTTTGGCTCTGTAGATTCACTCTTTTAAAGTCACACACATTGTTGTACACATATAAAAGAACATCTTTATTAAATATGATCTGGTGATACAATTTAAATTGTGAAATTAGATCAAATGTATTGCCGCCATTCTCCTATATCTTCTATATCTATTAAAACAGGTCAAACGTATGGCAAGACCTGAATGTTTTGAGTTCTAAGATAGGGACATATTTGATAATTACTTGACAAGGAAACCTATTAACCTCCTTCAGTCTCTTATAACTGCCTCTGCCTCTCTGTGTACTGGTCACTATATAATAATGCATTGAGAACCATTAAAACAGAATAATGTAAATCTCTCTCTCTCTTTATATATATATATATATATATATATATATATATATATATATATATATATATATATGTGTGTGTGTGTGTGTGTGTGTGTGTGTCTGTGTTGTCTATCTGTCTATCTAGATCTATATTTGTGTGTGTGTGTGTAGCCTATACACACACACACACACACACACAAATATAGATCTAGATAGATAGATAGACACACACTCATATATATATATATATATATATATATATATATAAAAGAAAAGTAGAGAACAATGCTATAAACTATAATACAGAATTAACAGTCATGGGAAGTAAAGAACAGTGGAGCATTTCAAGTTATTATAACTCATGTTTTAAGTTTACTCTGGATATATAAATGGTAAAGAAATGTGACGGTATTTCTGATTTTACAATGTGAAAGACCACAAGCACAGAGTGGATAACACGAGAGTGATCTCTGTGCTGCGATTAGATCAGTCTCAAACTTTCATTCACTCTCAAATTTCACTCTCAGGTCTTTTCTCACATTCAAATGAGAAAAGTATGTGTAATGGTCGGTTCGGTATTCAGAATATTAAAAATTCATTCAGAAGAAACAAACTCTTAATCTGTTCACACAGACAGGGGGCTGGTATTCAGAGTAAACGAAAAATCATCATTTTGAAATGCAGCTGAGAAGGTTGAGTCACAGGCCTGACCTTAACCAGAGGAGTACCCAAACTAAATCAGAGCTACCCCAGCATCAATCAAACCATTATTACCCATTATTTATTGTGTTTAAGGTGCACAGAGAAGGACAAACAGAGCCATATTTTAGAGAATGCTTAATAAGACTGTCAGAATGTGGAGGTTTTCAGTGCTGATAATGATACCGAAGTGCCCGGCTCACAGATCTCAGGTGCAGATTGCCTCACAGGCAAAAATAAATCAAAAACACATCCAGGAAGAGTTTAAAAAAACAAAACAAAACAGAACAAAACAAAAAAAACCCAAAGATTTTGGTAGCGAGGACAGTAACCTTCCTTAACGATTGTAATAAAACAAGCAGTTTACACCTCTCAGCTTGCTGCAGGGGTGCTGCAGACGCAATCTCTGCACCTGGCTAGCAATCTCTTCAAGAGAATGGAAAAAGAATGGGGACAGAAATAAGACAACACACACAAAAGGTCTGTCGTGATATCAGAATCCCTTTCTCCGAGTGAACGCACACTGGAGGTCACTGATGTGAACCTTTCTGTATGTGCAGCATGAGGTAAATCAATACCATGAAATGCCATGTAAGGGGCTGAAAATATCTGGGAATATATTTGGTAAATTCCAGGATAATGCAACCATCCTGGATTTATTTAACATTAAGATTTGTGATGGAGGGTAAACATAATTCATTGCACACAGCTATATGGATCAATACAGAGACACATTAATACAGAAGTCATCACAGTTTTTCACGGCTCTTCACATTCTTTGGCTACACACAGACCTCACTAGTTTATCGTATCCAGCACACAAAGTGTTTGCTCAAGTGGGTTTCCACCTTTCATAAGTATAAACACAAATAAAAATGTAAAATCAACATTCAGTGACATTTACACTTGTACATGGATGAATATATATTCTTATACTCAGTTGCGGTGTGAAAACTGCATGTTGAAAATGAACAGTGATGGGAAGACAGCCCACTATTTATAGATTCTTTGTGCTGAACGACATTGAGCATATTTTTCGTGCGGTATGGATATTTCCCCTTCAGTGATAAAGGTGCAGTTATCCCAACTACTCCTCTCCTTCTCTACCCCTCGCCCATTACACTTTTACCTGTAGCCGAGCATTGAGAAGCATAAATTCCTGCTGGTTTTTGAAGTTTTGGTCCATGGATTTGGAGAGTAAGAACCCCATTGTGCTGAAAAATAAAGGGGAAAAAAAGTCTGGTCACATGTCAATTTATTGTCATTCGTCAACATTCATATAATCCACATAATATACGTGGTGCATCTCCCTGTATGTAAGGAGAGCCTATTGCTTTAGTAAAGAAGCAAACCTTCCGGAACAAACATTAGATTTGAATTTAGACGACAGAAAGTTTAACTCATTTTGCACGTTTCAGTTAAATTAGGCCAAGTTCATTTTCCGTTGTGAAACTGTTACAAAGCAGTTTTGTAGAATACCAGATTTGAGACCCCAGTGAGCAACTCATGAACATATTCTCATACGCCCTCTCCCACTGTTTCCAACCGTAAGAATGTTATTTCATAGGGTTCGGATCGGTACGGTTACGGAATTCAGCGAAACCCCCACCTGTAGAGTTGCTTTACGGTTAGAGCATAATGGTATAAAAGGTTAAAGACGCGATAAACCTTTGCTCTATGGGTTTGTGCACACTATCCCGGTATATGTCTTATAACTGTCCTCTTGCTCCGATTCACTTTGGATCCTAAACGTAGTACGGGCTACCAAATGGCAAGTGGTTTGCGTTTAATTACGCTCCCCGTCATAACAATGTAAACTGAAAGCCGATGTAACTCGAACGCTGGTTTCAAGACTCATCCATCCAACTCTGTTCAGGTTGAGTGTTCCTCCGCACTCCTCAGGTGTGGTGGATTCAATGGAAGGCTGGCAATATTTAGGTAAGAGTAAGCAATCGACCAATTGCTGAAACAAACTCGAGCATATGTATATAAAGTGGAGGTGAAATCAGCTCAATGACACCGATGTGTCCTCAGGACCTCTAAAAGTAGTTCAGATCAGAACTTTGTAACCTTGCTAAAATGTTAGCAAGCGCACAAGCTATTAAAGGGCACAGAGACCCCAACTACATCAGCCCAGTATACTGTTTAATATTCAGGAGTGTCTTTCGAACACGGGTAATTTAATGCATTGCGTGTGACATTGTCACGGCAGCACAGACAGTGGATCAAAAAGAGCTAAAACTAGCTAAACTGGCTAGTTAGCTAGCATACACGTTGATATGCCTGCAATATCTTATATGTTCACAGTCGCTGTTCAGTCAAACCAAACCTTGGGACGAGCTAAACATGTATGTTGTCTATGTTAATGACATACCTTCTACTGCTATGAAGTTATTCAACAGAGACTTCTAATGAATCGTAGGTGAACTACTGTTCCTTCAAGAGCATGACAGTTGTGTTGACTGCACTGTCACAGTGAATGCCGCCCACGCTTAGCGAACTGAACTGTTGTGCCTCGCGTTTTATTGACGGAGGACTCTGGGTCATAGAGGTACAGCGATACATATGAACTTACACTCTAACCCAGCTTGTGCTTAAAGCACCCTCTTTCCAATAAAGGCCCAACAATAATGTCGCTTTTTCAGCATATAAACTACGTTAGAGGGGACATCTTCCAACAAAAATCCACACCATCGTCATGACGAAAATTAAAAAAATAATTCTAAGGCAAATACCCAGTCTATACACTGGATCGGGGTATTAAGCTCCTACCGTGTGTGTGTGTTTCTTCGAGTGGAACTAAGATACCTGTCCTTGTGCCATATTTGTGACGTTTTAGGGTTATGGAGTGATAAATCCTCCCAGCAGAGTATCTTTACTGGTGGACAAAAATCATGATATTTTTGTTGTGAACTATGATTTATGTTTTACATATAAGGATCTATGACCTAATCTTTGCTATATGGGCAGGTAAGCACGGTATATATCCAGTATAGAGAGATAAAATGCCGTATGACTGGGTCACGTAAAAAATATGGAGACTCTTTTCCATCTTTGTGTGATAATTTCTCTGGAAAGAACTGGAGCTTCACTGAATGTGGGCTGTGTTCTCTATTCCTTAAATTTGTGCCATTCCTGCCCTTGTGCACAAAGAGAGTTTAATGTGTGTGTTTTAGCCTTATTACCAAGGATTCTTTTTTTTAAAACCAGTTTCAGAAATTAACTTTTTTATTAAGTGGATTTGATTTTCAGTGGCATTTTTTGTATGTTTAAGAGGGCATTTTTAAACCTTGTAAAAAGACAGTGCACACAGCTTGTAATAAAGGCCTCTAAGAAAGAAATATGCCAACATATCATTTAATACATAAAATTATAACTTAGAAACCTTATACTGTGTCACTTTTTCATTGTTATGTTTACTGTTTACCTATACTGTCATTCAAAAAACGAGTCATTCACCAAAATACATATTTAAATCAATCACAAAATGCTACATCAATACAAAGTTCAGGGGTACAGAAGAAAACACACACACACACAGTATCCATATACCCATGAGTTTACCACTAAAAAAATGGTTTGCAGCCTCTGAATTTCCAGCTGTGCACATGGTACATGGAAGTTAAAAAAATACCATAAATATCTTTCCCATCTTCTTTCTTTTAATCAAACATGCCAAAGAAAACATCTCTAAAACAAAAAGAGAAATCATGAATGACGTGTTTGAATAAAATCCAGTGTCTGACCTAAACATTGCTTCAGAAGGATAGTGTGAAACAGTTTCATCTGCATTCCCACAAAACGAGTAGTCAGAATCGGCATCTCTTAAGGAAATGCATGTTGTTATCAGTCTGTAGTGTTCTTTAATAGTATGTTGTCACAGGTTCGTGCAAGTTACTCTTGAGTACTCTTGTTCAGACTCGCATCTAAATCTCTCCATTTCAAATGCTGCCATCTACTGGACATCAGATAAACTGTAGAGGGAGTTTTGGTTTGTTTTTGTTGTGTTTAAATGGCTGAGGTGGAAATTCACCCTAGGCAAGTCAGTCTACTGATAAAGTGTAAATAAATGATTAATCAGCCAAGTTTAGCATAACTCTTTGTGTCAGTACCTGGTTCTTCCTATGAAAAATACCAGCATACATCATGATAATGCCGCTAAAAGCCAACTGATGTGTCAAAAATGTAATTGAGACATCATTAGGCTCTCTGAATAAACTGGGGAAGCAGCTAAGGAAGTTTAAGTTTAGTTTAAGAGTTTATTTGTCATATGCAGGTTGACACAGGGTCAACGGTACAATGAAATGTGTGAGAAGAGAGAAACAGGTCAACTCAGCAATAAGAGCACAAGGAGTAGAAGAGCAAAACAGGGGATTAAGAGTAGGGGAATAAGGAGTATACTGAGAAAGAAAATATAAAAGAGAGGAGAAAATACAAAAGAGAGTTATAAATATATAAAAGGAGTTAACTATAAGAATATAAAAGAAAAATATAAAAAGAGAGGTATGCGTAATGAACAATAAGGAACATGGAGGGTGCACAATAAATATAACAGAATATGGAACAGAATATGAAATATATACACTATATACATGTGAAGGACGCTTAGATTTAAAGTTTGAAGTGGCGAGTGTGAACAGCGGTATTGCACATTGGGGATGTACAGCTTTATGTACCAGTGTAAGTATGTGTATGTAGGAAGTATGTGTATATAGCCATTAACACAAAAACGTGTCACAGTTTGTATTTGACGACACAATGCTGGCAAACTTTAGACCAGACACAATATACTCTGTTTCATGTACATGAATTTAAAAATGTGTCCTATGTCTAAACATGTTCTATTATATATAACTGTAATATTTTCAGTTATATTTTATATGTTTTACTTTCACACATTGTGTTCTTTTTGGCAGTAGGGTATTTTATATATCGCAGTAATGTCTGTAGCCTTAACTGAAATAAAACTGAGTAATCAATAATATATAGAGAAGCACAGACCAAAAGAAAAATACACGCAAGAGTGTGGCCGTGGACAGATACAGACAGACACTAGTCTACATGTAACACAATTATCTGAGTCCTAAGTCAATGGGATCTTTTCCTGAGTCATTTCTAAACTAATTTAATTGTAAAATGATGAACACGTATGATGAGGAGTATGGTAGGCTTACCAACGCGGATTTCTCTCACAAATAATTACTTCAAATGTAGTTTCAGTTAATAGCATGTAAAGTACGCCATACGCTACCTTACTTCATCTGCCCACATTGGACGGCCTAAAAATTGTACTTTATGTAAACACCAGGGGGCAGACTAGGGAAAACTAAATTTCCGGTCAATTTCCAACCAGTTTTTAAGACTTGGCCTCCCGATTGGAGAGTAAAATTTGGTTTTCTGAGCTTCAAACAACTCAAGGTGTTCATCGTTGCATGGCTCTCAGCTTATCTAAAGACTCAGAAACAAGCGAATCTGATCGCCAAAGTGAAATCGAATGTTCCAAAGTGACGCAACGGTACCATTGGTGCTTGACGTCACAGGTACACGTCGCCTAGCAGGATGTGCTTGGGGAAGATGGCGACCGAGTGTCAGTCCCACTGCCCTACACTTTTGTAAGAATTCACACTAGAATCTAGTTTCATATCAACTTTTTGGCTTGTCATTTGGAGAAAACGGTAAGATACATTTTCATAGTTTTTATAACGCTGTTAGGTGTTTTTGAACAAACACGAAAAACCTGTATAAACTAATCCTGTAACCAACAAACTAGGAATGCTAGCGCTAGCAGTCAGTCGGTTAGCTCAGAGAGCAGCCTGGTTGATTGTAACGGGAGTTAGTCGCACAGTCACCAGCTATATCTCAGTGGGGAAATAAAACGGTTTTGTCCAGATTTGTACTCTCCGTTCTGATTTGCACTTGACACACTGTAACGATGTAACCTGTCACGACCCTGTGACGAGTCAGAACGGTTAATAATCTACTTTGGCTTGTTGTTTGTCTTCAGATTCTGTGTTGTTGGACTGTTGCTCTTTGCCTTACACTCACTAACACCTTATATTATAATCTGTCAGGCGACGGCAGGAATTTAATTTGTCAGTTGCTTCTGGATGCTGCAGCTGCACGTCTGTTGCCTTACACGTCTTCAGTTACGGGTTGGCTAAGGTTACATGTGAGGTTGGTCTGGCATGCTAACTAGCTGAACAGACAACAAGGCTAACTGTTCGGTATATCAGTATATCTGTAAATGCAGGCAATGTCGGAAAATCGAAGTGAGTTCTGTAGATTAGACTACACAGCTATATCATTTTCGCTTCGGAGTGACAGTACCGTGAATAAATACTACAATGAGTTGGCTAATTTTCCATTCTTAGCCATGCTCTGGAATAACTGGAAGTTGGAAAGCAATCCGGTAAACTAAGCTAGTTTAAAACCACCATCGTCTGTGACATCAGCAGCTCAAACACCACAATCCAACACCAAGTGAAGAGACTAGCTACATCTGTCCGCTCTGCGGCCTGACGGATAATCCCCTTTAACACTGATAACATAGCCATCTCAGTGAAACCGTAGAAACCAGTATGTATGATTCCGACGTGTCCTAACCAAATATTATACGACTGTGCACTTCATCTGTGTGGCTAGATGTCCGCATATGACCTGCAGTACAGTCAAGACCGGCAGCATCCCAGCGTGTTTGTGGTCTTTAAAAAAGAACAAGGGTTAAACCGTCGATTGCTCTTTTGAATCCTCACCGCCATCCGACGTTGTTTCCAGACAATGAAACCCGACAGATCTCTCAGTACTGGCGGTGTCATTTTAAAAACGTTTACTTGTATATCCAAACCTATATTAGAAAATTCAAATGAACATCTACACGTGGTGGAGTGCACCCACTGTTTTGACCCACCAATTCTGCTATAAAGTTCAGTGATGTAACATTATCAGCATCTTTCTTGACTGAGCGAGTGACAGAGCGCTATCATATTTCAACCTGCCAGTGTATCGTGTCAGGGTCATATTCTGCGTTGTTTAGTGGGGAGTTGTAGGATTCGGAATATGAGTACGCACATGAGGCAGTCTTGCATTTTGCGCGTTGTCTGATGCCCAACCACGAAAAGAAAGATTTTTTCTGCGCAAATCCCCCGTTAATCTCCACTGGAATTCTAGTTTTCCCCGTCTCCAGTAGAGAGTGGAAGTCCTAGACCTATTGCGTATGTGTACATATATACGCCTAGAGTCGAGAGAGACGTTTTTTGGGCTTTCTTAGAATATCACGTAACATGGGAGTGGCTGCAGTGTGTGTATTTGTGTATCTGTTTGAACGGATGCGTACAGGATTCTGTTATAGTGTTGTTTAAATAATGGGGTGTGTGTATAATCTATGGGCCATAGAAATAAATGTGTGCTTTATGCTTTCCCTGTCCGAGATATGGGATTAATGTGGATACTGTCAAAGCCAGCCTTACACTGATTTTTTTTGCATTGTTTTAGACTGCAGGATTTGAATTTCCTCTCCTATTTGATTTTAAACATCAATTTACACTTAATTTCTGTTTTATTCTTTTTTGTAGGAATTACATATTATTTTAGCTAAAGTCATCAAAAGTACCCTCTTTTTTTCTTTTCTTTTTTTTATTTAATGCTTAAGTCATCAGTCTCAGATTTGAACATGATTCTGATCTCAGATCAGATTTTCTAGGGAGACACCTGTCCAGATATTGTAGATCTTTATAACTATAATGCAGTCATTTAGCCTCCATGTGTTTCAGCATTTGTCTTTGAAATATTATAATTGTGCTTAAGACACTCTTAAGCATAAACCCATTCAAACCATGTCGAGAGATTAGGAATATACTGTGAGGAGCACAAATCTGACCAAGTCTGAACATTTCTTTGTTGTGTGTGGGAGGGTGTGTTTTATTCTGTTTTGTGTTGTCTTCTCAGGTACTGTGTTCTCACAGACTCTCTGTGTTTGAACTCTGGCTGTGCGTATTGAAGAGCAGAGATGCAGCCCCCGCCCCGAATGGCCCCTCCAGGAGCCTCTGGGCCCCCTCCATCATCCACTGCGGGCCCCAATGCTTTCAGGAGAAACAGACCCTATAAACATGGAGTTGCTGCTGCCATGGCAACACCTGCCTCTCTCACCCAGCCCATGACTGACCCCTTTGCCTTTGGGAGACAGGCTCCACCTCCTGTGTCAATGGGTGCCCAAGCCCCGCCTCCGAACAGCAATCCCCATTTTATGCAAGCCCTTCCTACTCCTATGGGGTCTGTCCAGACTGCACCAGGTGCACAGGCACTCCCTCCTGGTCCCCCACCTTCTTCCTCCTTTGCCCCAAATCCTGACACCTCACATCCTTCCCTGGGCCCAAACCCCAACTCCACTGAGTCACACTACTTTAACTCAAGAGAGCCACTGCCCTACATATCACAGTTGCCTAACCCCATTCCTTCTGTCAGCACCAGCCAGTCGCAGCCTTCCCTTGCAGCTCCACCTCCTCAAAGCCAAAGTACTGGGCCCTTACAGCTACAGACCGTGCCTCCTGCACCTTCGCATTGGGTGTCTGATCATGGGAGCCGCCCACCATCTGTTCAGAACTATTTCCAACCAACCAGTGATCCCCCACCTCAAACTTTCATGCCCTCTGCCCAATCACAGGCCCCTCCTCCCGCCCCATCCCCACATCCTCCAGTTCCGCAGAACCAGAGCCAATCAGCTCCATCAAATTTCAGTGGGCCGCCTGTATCCCAGCAACATAACTCTCACTTCTCTGCCCAGAATTATTTCAGTCAGGTTGGGGGAGGTCCTCAGGAATTGTGGTTTAACCAGACCCCTCAAGACCCAGCCCAACAGGGATTCCCCATTCCGTATGCCCCCGCTGCCAGTGACCCTGGAACCGTCTCCACGTTCTTCCGAGGAAATGATGTGGAGAATGAGGAGACGCTGTCTGGGGAGGGGCACGTTAATGGGGTGGCTCACCTTCCCCACAAAGGTGCTGAAGCTCCCATAGCGTATCTGAAGGATGGTGGGGCCAGCCAAGCAGTTACAGGCCAGTGTGATTCGGTGGAGAACCTAGAGTGCATCCCAAACCAAGAGGTGCTGCCCAGTGAACCGCAAAGCCATAGCTATGAGGCAGGACCCAATCTGGAGATGCCTGACTCTGCTCCTCGCACCACCCGCTCTGCAAGCGTATCATCCAGTTACAGCAATGTGAGTCACAGTAGTGGCCCCGTTCCCCATGGTGGCGGGCATGTGCCTCGGCGGCAGCAGGGTGTTGTGGGAACGTTTATCCAGCAGGAAAGTCCTCGACCCCCAGACCCACCCACCACACACCCTGCCACCTCCACAGGATATTTTGAGCAAATTGACTCCACCCCTGCTCCAGAAGCTAGTCCAACCTTCCCCACCCCAAGCCCGCCTAAACCAGTGGGTGTGTTTCAGGCGAGCGCTAACTCCTCTTTTGAACCCGTACGTTCACATAGTGTGGGGGTAAAACCAGCCGAGGTTGACCGTGCACGCATGGTCATGGAAAGGACCGGGGCCAACCCAGTGCCTGGTAACCTCGAACAACCGCCAGATAACATGGAGACAATCTTTCACACAGGAGGCGCAGAGCGCAGACCCTCATCCCGAACCCAGGGTGTACAGCGGCCCTGCGAAAGCCCCGCCACCACACTCTGGGCACCGAGTGATGCTGCCAGTCTAGGAGCTAACATCCTATTGGCTCCCGCTGCACCGCCTCTTGCACTTGCCCCGCCTCGGCAACCTAGCGCAGAGGTCATCCAACCCCCAGAAGATAGCCCACTTGACCTGCAGCCGGCCAGGCAGTACCAACGCCCACCTTCAGAGAACCTAGAAAACCCGCCAGACTCTACCACCCAGGCAAGTCTGGGTTATGCCTCCCTTTTGGTGGCCACACCTCCAGTTGAGGCTCTTAACCAGCCTGTCCTGATTGCCCCACCTTCCTCCAATTACAGTGTAATTTCTCCGCAGTGTCCTGCTCAAACATCCAGTCAAATCAGTCCAAAAGACACATCTCCACCCGGTTGCCTGCCTCCCCCTGTGGCAAATTCAGTGCCGCAGGTTCCTCCAGCTACCAATCAGCCACCTCTTTTCCCACAGACACCAATGAGCTTTCAGCCTCCTTGTAATCAGAACCCACTGAACCTGGCACGTGAGAGCAAGGAGGCCCCAAATCCTGCCCCTTTGACCCACCCAACTCTCTCCAGAGCCCAGTCACTGAGAGGGGAGGGCCAGGGCAGCTCTCCTTCTAATTCTCAAGATTCTGCTTCTGCTACCAATCAGAAACAATCCTCAAATTATGAGCTGCTTGATTTTTCTATGCACCATCCACAGAGCACAAATCAGCCGTCTAGTTCGCCCCTCTCTCAGTCAGCCCTTCCTCCTTCTGTGGCTGTCAATAACACGCCTGGCTTCTACCTGCAGGTGACCAAAGACACGCAGCAGAGTGGGCGGACAGACAGCGAACCCCCACAGCAAACAACGTCTGACCCTGCGCGCCCCCCTAGCAATCAACCAAGCAACACCCCTCCCAGCGCTGACCACCCTACCAACCCACCTTCATCACAATATGCTCCTCCTCCTCCTCCTCAAGCCACATCCATTCCACAGGGAGCCCCTCCCCCTGGACAACACCCCTCTTACCCCCAGCAACCTTTGAGTTCAGCCCCTGCAGGTCCTCAAGAGCCCCCACGACCCTCCTCTGCCCTTGGCGCTCAGCAAGCATATCCCCCTCCTCCTGTCCCCACACCAGGGTACGGTGGCTATTACCCTGGAGGATACCCAGAATACCCAGACAGAAGAGCCCCCTACCCACCTCACTACCCACCAGTGGACCCCAGAGCACAGACCTATTACCAGGTACGGTTCTCACACCTTTTTTTTATATGTCATTCTATAATTGTTCTCTGTACACTACACAGAATGTCTTTGACTGAGTTAACATCAGTTAACACCCAGTGTTTGGGCTGTCTTGCTCTATATTACTGTTTTGCCACAGGACTCCACTAACACATTAACACTCAACTTCACTGTTTTACCTCATCTCTCTGCTTTACGTTGCATGACTTGCATGTTTTAGTGCTGTGTTTATTAAAGTACTCAATATCAACACTTTACACCAGGCAGCCCTGCATATGCATTCAAACAAAACAGCTTGGTAATGGACCTGAAGTTTGTTAAGTATTGCGAATTAGGACTGGACGATGTGTCGTATTTTCAATCATCATTGTGACATGAATTCCAATGGTAGGCATGTCACAAGGGGCTGCAGTAACCAAATAGCTGAGATTCATAAAGCTAGAAAGTTGCGGGAGTGTGGAATAGCCCTACTCTTGGATTACTCACTCAGATATTTAGGGTGCATACACTTGGGTGCTCAGTGACGTAATAAGATTAGGATCAGCAGAGAGCTGCAAAGAAAAAACAGAAGCCACGTAAATCATTTAAGCAACAAACTGCTGAAATGAAGAAACAACCTGAAGAAACAAGCAAGGCCGCAAATACAAGTCGAGCAACAGCAGAAGATTTGATAATGAAAAGGGAAAGTATGTCCGTCATCTGGTGATATTGTGGTTATAAAAAAAGATATACCCAAAGTATAAAGATGGCTGAAATTTGCTAATGGAACCCCTGGCATACAAACCACTGTACATATTTTTTTTACCCCAATCTGCATCACATTGTTGTGCTAATGGTTTCAATTCCTTCTAGTTTTGGTTCGAAAACCAGATGACTTTCATTGAGACACATACAAACATCTTTAAATTACAAATGCATGGAATTAAAACTACGCACACAATTCAAACTGAAAGGAAAACTACAAGGAAGTTTCACTATCTTTGACAAACAGACCAACAGGACCAAAAACATAGCAGTTATTACATCTAAACAGAGAAGCTGATAATGAGAAAAGAAACTATCTTAGTTTTGTTTTAATGGATTTATTCCACTGTTTTTTTTACTCCTAAACATGTCCACTCATAATTATAGTTTCATTCCCTAATTTTGGACATGACTCAGTGATGATTAAGATTAAAAGCTGTCCTCTCTGTCTGAAACCTCTGAAATGTTCACCACTGCTTTACCACATGACTCGGGTCAAAAATCTACACCTATACTATAAAGCTTCAAAAACATTAGAGTCACTGATTAATGTCTCACTAACACATTATTACCTCACCGTGACAGTTCCAATGTTGCTGTGTTTCATTTAGGAGGACCCATATCGAAGAGCAGACCCCCGATACGGAAGGTTTGAGGGTCAGAACCCCGCCTACCGGGATGCTGAACGACAGCCTGACCGACCCAGCTCTAGAGCCAGCCAGTACTCAGACCGACCCAGCTCCAGGTCAGAGAGCAAGTGTTAAACATGTCTCTTAGTGCTCCTCCAAAAAAAAAAAAAGTCTGGTCTTTAATTCGCTGTTTTTCTTTCTTTTAGACAAGGGTATTCAGAGGACTACGCCAGGGCAAGCCGCAGTGCCTACGATGACTACTATGCAGATTACTATAAAAACTATGGAGGTAAAGTCTAAATCAGCATATTAGCCCTTTAAAAATAACTTATACTCTTCCCTGACTGTAAGTAACATTGTGTTGTCTGTGTGCATGTATTTGTTTATGTGGGTGTAGACCGGAGCAGATGGTATGATCCTAATGCGGCATATGACCCACGTTACCGTGGTTACTATGACCAGTCCTACAACTGGTATAACTACGACGCAGAGGCCTACCGGAGAGGAGACCCTTATTACAGTCAGCAATACTCCAGCAGGTACATACAAACACACCGAGCTATAGGAGAGGAGGCTTATTACAGACGACAACACAAGATATACACACATGCATACATATGTACACACAGTCGCACACACCTACAGAAGGTAAGAAGCGTTATTTACCTGTGGAAATGCTCACTCTCCAAGCAAAGACTCATACTTCAATCCTACCACAGATTTTCACACCGACGTGTAATATGTGTACATTCGCCTGCACATATAAGCATCCAAGTGTTTATCACCTGTGCATGAGGGGAAAAAAACTGAATCAAATGATCATGTGTCAGATCTTTTTTTGGTCCTCCTGAATATCTGGTTTCCGTTTTAACACTGGCCATGCTGCGTTGGCAGGAGGGAGGGCTACGACGACCCCTGGCGATATTACCCTGGATATGACTCAAGTTTCGATGATGATTATCGACGCCAGCGAGATCCGTACGGAGACGACTTCGACCGGCGCAGTGTACACAGCGAACGGTCCAATCACAGCCTTCACAGCTCACACAGTCGACGTAGCAGCTTCAGCTCCCGCTCACAACAGGTGTGTCTGTCTGTCTGTCTGTCTTTTGGTTTCTAATGTTTCCCTGTGTTCATCACCAGTACATGCCTTTTTATGTGTCTAAGCATTGAAATTTGCCTTGCAGTTTTTTAAGAGGGAAAATTTGATCCTGTAAAAATTGGCTGAATACTGGGCAAGTCTCAGTATTTTCGCATGTTCATACACATGATACCTTAAGATTTTCAAGGCTAGAGACAAAGTGTGGGTCTATCTTTACAGAGGAACATGAGAGCACCGTACAGGGACAGGTGAAATCTTTGACAACTGTGAAATTTAAAACAGTGGTCTCCCACCATTCACCTGTGCCACAATTTACTGCTCAGACTCCTGTCAATTGTTGCCCCTAGGCATATTTTGAAATTTGTTTCTGTGGAGGAGTTGTGTGTGTATGTGTGTGGGTTTAATAGTTTACCCCGTTCTGCCCTGCAGAGTCAGGTGTACCGTAGTCAGACTGACCTGGTGACAGCAGGATATGATACCACAGGGACGACTTTACCTGTCGATTATTCCTACAGTCAGTATCCCCAGGCACAGGATACACACAACTACAGTCAGCTGCCGTATCCTTCAGCAGATACAACGTGGACCAGCCCAGAGCAACGTAAATATTTCTCACTCCTACATACAGTTACACACACGCATGTAACAGTCAACTATCATACACTTCCATACATACCCTCTAGACCAGCCCAAAAACATTGTTGATACACATACACTCACACGTAAATATGCACAATCAAAGTAGGTTTCACCAGCTAAAGGACACACAAACCCACAGTCAGCTTACATATGCCACTACAAACGACTCCTGGACTAGTAGCATGAATGCATACATTTGCCCTTGTGTTCATGCAGTAATCTATAGACCTCACACAAACAGACTGTGGTGGCATGAAGGCTGGCAGGCCACTTCACCCTTTAGAAAAGTTGTCTGAAATTCAGTTGTTTTAAATCAAAGCCTGTATTATTTTCTGTAATTCCTTTTATTTCCTCTACTTAGTCAGCATATTTGTGTGCTTAATGTCCAAATGAACTGTAGTGTGTGGAGTCATATCGAGTCATATAGTTAAGTTGGAATAATGCATAAACAGTAGAACTAGCTGATCTCTTCGTTCAGAAGATGCCTCATTTAATTCAAAAAATGATTCCATACTTCCTCCTCTCTTTCTCCTCTCATTCCTCTTTTCTCTCTCTTTTTCAGCTCCTCCAAGGCCTGTGACACCAGAGAAGTTTTCTGTTCCTCATCGCTGTGCACGGTTTGGTCCTGCTGGTCAGCTCATACTGGTCCAGCCCAATCTGCCATCAGCTGGCCAACCAGCGCTGGTGGAACTCCACAGCCTCGAGGTAACCATGCCTTCACCGCAACACTCTGATCACTTGTCATTGGCTGACAAGTCTCCAGCCTTTACTGTGTGGGGTCGAGGTAGATTTTAGAGGGCTGGGATTGATGAGACTTTGATGAATGTGATTATAGAGGTTGGTTTGATCCAGGCTTTGGTTCTGTTTGGATTTATTTCTGCCTGGATGTGTTTAGGCTTGTTATTTTATTTGGTTTGTTAGGCGGAGATGCTTTGCTATACTAAATTGGATTTGTTGTGATTTCAGACGATAATGCAGGATTCTCCTGAGCAGAGCGAGTTGCGATCATTCCCTGGACCACTCGTCAAGTAAGACATTTACGCTAACGCACCCAGTTTGAATTGAGCAGTATTCTTTCACTTTCATTCACTCAGAATATGCATATATACAGACTCAGATGTATATACATACTTCAGACCTTTTAATGCTCATCTGTGGGTGTATGTATCTATGTGTTTAGGGAGGAAACACACAAGGTGGACGTTATTAAGTTTGCCCAGAACAAAGCCCAGGAGTGTATGCGAAATGACGACCTCATTGACAAGGACTCAGCCTACCTCATCTGGGAATTTATAGTGCTGCTCTGTCGACAGAACGGGGTGAGTGTGTTTGTCTTCTGATCTGATGTTGTATATGTGAGCATCTTAGCTTAGTTAGTAATGAATAGATATGTGATTTTATTCATTTGTACTAGAGTTGCACGATTTAGTTAAAAAAAAAATCATTTGGCGTTTGTTTAAATAGAATTTAAACAAACGCAATTGGATTTTGGACTGCAATATGATAAACACTCAAATTAACATCTCATCTCACGGCTTAGCTATCAAGTTGTTATCGAGGCTAAAAGTACATAAAACACCTCATTTGTACATTAAGTTTATTTTTTTAATGTTTTTCCTTGTGACCCTTTTTGTCCTGTTTCTCTTAGACGGTGGTTGGTACAGACATTGCTGACCTGTTGCTAAGAGAGCATCGCTCTGTGTGGTTGCCGGGGAAATCGCCCAATGAGGCGAACCTTATCGACTTTAACAACGAGGCGTTGGAGCAGCCGGAGGAGGCGGAGTCAGGGCCGCTGTCCCTCCTATCAGACACTTTTATGGTCGTCCCGGAGAACGTCGGTAAAGAAACCGAACGCTTCCGCGAACTGCTGCTGTTTGGCCGCAAGAAGGCAAGAGCAAAACACCCCGCCAAATACTCGACATGGGGGCTCTCACTGATTTATACACAGTTCATATGTTAGCAAGTTAATAATTGGTTGGTTTTAGGAATGTACAATTTATAGATTAGCTGTTTTAATTTGAGTAATGAACTTCTCGTCCCTCTGAAGTCACACTCCTCGCCGTGTCTCGGTGCAGTAGACGTAAAGCTGACTGAGCTGTCATGCTAACAATACACACCCTCACCCGGGACAATAGGAAAGAATGTAGTCAAGCAGTTACGGTCGAAAACTTGATCTTGAGCTGTGTGGGGTTTTTTGTTTATCTTTAGGATGCACTGGAGTCTGCTATGAAGAATGGGCTTTGGGGCCACGCCCTGCTGCTAGCGAGTAAGATGGATAGCAGAACACATGCACGTGTCATGACCAGGTAATACACGTACTTTATACACACATACTGGAATGGAGTACTGGGCTTAAAACTATGTTGAGTAGCAAACTGATTTTAAAGAGTACTCATTTAACTCTTGGAGAATTGCTTGGTAATGTTTCATGTTGTGTGTATTAGGTTTGCCAACAGTCTACCCATCAACGACCCTCTGCAGACAGTGTACCAGCTCATGTCCGGCAGGATGCCTGCAGCTGCCACGGTGAGTGTAGCATATGCGTAGACTATACACCCCTACATACAACTACATGCAAGTCCTTACAGTCGTAATGCACTATGTCCCTGTTTCTGTGAGAAATCTCCATTTTCACTCTTTTTCCTCGTCCAGTGTTGTGGGGATGAGAAGTGGGGTGACTGGCGCCCCCATCTGGCTATGGTGCTGTCCAACCTCACACACGCTCTGGACCTGGACACACGCACTATTACCACCATGGGAGATACTTTAGGTAAACATACACACCAAAGCTATATACGCACATATTCTACAACCATGGGAGGCAAGGTCACTGAGGCTAAATGTCGCGCTGTTTGAGAGTATGTTGCTCATGTAATGGTGTGTGTGTGTGTGTGTGTATTTGCAGCCTCTAAAGGACTCATGGATGCAGCTCACTTCTGTTACCTGATGGCTCAAGTGGGTTTGGGTGTTTATACCAAAAAGAGCACCAAGATGGTCCTCATCGGATCCAACCACAGGTACTTAGACTCCCTCACATCTCTCAAATGCGTCCATACACGTGTCCAACACAGGCACCTATACACCCGTACACCCCTACGTACAAGCACGTACACAACAGAATTATCTTAACTATTCATTTAGTAAAGCACATGTCTCTCCCTCCCTCTCTCTCTCTCTCTCTCTCTCTCTCTCTCAGTTTGCCGTTCATGAGATTCTGTTCGTGCGAGGCAATTCAGCGTACGGAAGCTTACGAGTACGCCCAGTCTCTGGGTTCACAGCCTCTCTTACTGCCAAATTTCCAGGTAAATCATTTTCAACCCTATGAACCTCAAAACCTTACAACATAACCCAAAATTTGTGTTTATATTTTAATACCTCAAAGCATAACCTCAGTCTGCGAATCCACCAGCAGTCCTACCCTAATCTTCCTGAAGAATTTTAGAAGCCCAAACCCATAACTCAGAACCCACAGCACTAAATTTTATAAGCAGCTTAGTCTGTCAAACTCGTTCAGAAAGGTTGCAGCTGCATATCCTGAAATGCTGCTAGTTTACATATGAAAGTTTTTCTTTGCAAGGCCAGTCTTTGTCCTGTAACATAGGATCAATGGCTTTGGACAAAAAAAAAAGCCTTTGAGATACTGTGTAAACTACTGAGTGCCTGACTCCTCCAAATGCCTGAGAAAATAATCTCTGCTCCGTGTTATGTTACATCCGTTAATATCATATCCTGATTGATTTGTGCGTATCATACCTGTCCGTCTGTGCGCTCTGGGCTCTTCTGTTAAGCATTCAGATTCGTCTGAACTGAAAATAGTTTGAGCTTTTAAATCAAATTCAGATTTACACATGCCTGAGCATACATTGAGTATATAATGGAGGTGACAACCTTTGCCCTCTGCAGGTGTTTAAATTCATCTATGCATGTCGTCTGGCGGAGGCTGGGCTTTGCGCTCAGGCCTACCATTACTGTGAGGTCATCTCCCGATCACTGCTCTCCTTACCAGAGTACCACTCACCTGTGTTCATCAGTCAGCTCATACAGGTATACACACACACACACACACACACACACACACACACAATACCACTCATGTCTGTTTAGTAGCCAACCAGTACAGGTGTACACACACTATCTGTGTGCTGATCTGTGTCTCTCTCACCCATCTCTCTTCCCTTTCTCTCTTTCTCTCCCTCTCTTGTGTTGACTGCTGATGTCTGATCCCTGCCTGTGCTCTGGGTGTGATTCAGATGTCTGAGCGGTTAAGGTTTTTTGACCCTCAGCTGAAGGAGAAGCCAGAGCAGGAGCTCTTTCTGGAGCCGGACTGGATGCTGCGTCTCAGACAACTCAATCGGCAAATCAGGGTGAGAGAGAGAGTGTGTGTGTGTGTAAGAGAGACAACTTTGTCTGATAGATATCTGATCTCAGGTGTGTGTGTGTGTCTGTGTGTGTGCTCTAATTTATGTGTTCTCTCTCCCCGTTCATTTTTGTCTGTTTTAAGTATGTCTTTGTTCTCCGAAATGTATTTGTTTATATTCATGCCTGTGTATGCTTTTAGGATGGTGTGATCTCATTCAGTGGGGACAGAGGAACTCCTCAGCCATTTCCCTGCAGCTCCCCCAGCTCAGAGGAGCAATCCAGCCATCCTGACTCCTCAGCTATGACCTCTGACCCCATGAACCCCCTTATGACCTCTCTGATGCCCCAGCCAGGACC
>NC_044497.1:43487775-43507775 GCF_902362185.1 Chanos chanos
TTTCTCAGTTGTCTCTCCCTTGCTCTCTTTCTTTCTCTTTCTCTCTGAGTTGAGCCCCATTACTCCTGACTGGAACTCCTCTCTGATTGGACTGTGTGGATTTTATAAAGTGCAATAATGTTCTCTGGCCCTGTTAGCCTGCACTTTCCCATTTAGCCACTGCATTTCAGTTGTGTGAGTGGATGCGTGTGTATGTGTGTGTGTTTGTGTGTCAGAGGGGTTTATGGGAGGCAACCAGGGAGATCCAGTCTTGCCTTGTTGTTACGGTAACAGGTTGAGAGAATTGGAATGTTTTAGCTATTTATTAAAACTTCCTGTCTGTAGGTGGAGTCACGGAGGGCAAGGCTTCTTTTTATCGCTACGTAAATATGTATATCAGAATGAATATTTAATGAACTCTAGTCAAAGTGTGCAAAAACCAATTAATCGTATTTTTTTTCCAGATTAATGACTGATTTTGCAGATATTAGTATATTTCATAGATGATGTAATTCATCAATACTTCTAAACCAATTTGTTGGCGCTCCTGCTTATCTAGAAAACAAAAAAAACAGCCCTGATTTTGCCTGAATTTTCATCTCCCTTCATGTGTTTTGTTCTTTTTTGCTGATTTGTTGTGATTTATTTTTGTCTGTCTGTCATATTTGATGTTTCCGACAAACATTTTGGCTCACTGTAGTTCCAGGAGTCTGGTGACAATGGCAGGATTTTGTAAAATCCAAAGGATCAGTCTCTGTGAAGGAAAGCCTGGAATTTTCCAATGTGTTTTGAGCTGAAATTCTCAACAAAAAGGAAGATGTGATAATAAAGATATTTTTGCGCTCTTTAGCACTTTCAGATGTGTCCATTTGTGTTTTTTTTTTTTTTAGGTTGTTATTGTGTTAGCATTATTGTTTGTTTCATATTGTGTATATTAGCAAAAAATCTGTTTCCATCCCAGGCCAAGTTGATTTCCTGAGAAATGTGATGGTTTGTTACAAAGTTATTCACTCAAAGACACATGTCTCATCCAAAACTGACAAATGTTTAATATCTGAAATGACAGGACAAGGAAAAATGACATGTTTAACATTTCAGTATGTTAAAGAGTGTTTTTTTTTTTTTTTTTAGGGTAGCATACATCCACAAAATTAACAATACAAAATCATGCTCCTTCAAAACAGGATGGAGTTCTTAAAAAGAATGGCACAGCCAATGATTTATTAGAGCCTTGGCTCCTCCCATTCACACACCTCCATGGCAACAGCACAGTACCGTTGTTGTGGCGGAAGTGTCACGTCCACTGAGGAGGACTGACAGCACATTCTGAAGAGTACCCGTTATTCCTGCGTGTTGTTTGTGCTCCTGTCTGCTGTCATGAAGATCTTTAGTGTGATGTCTCTGAACATGTTTGGTTTGATAGATCCTCCTGTGGAAGGAAACAACACATGCAGTTTCAGTCTTCTCACAGAGTTCGAAAAATAAAATCTATTCTTATGCATTTCATATTTTAAGTCTACACTAATAACGTCACATTCATTTCATAAGGAGACATTTTTAAGTGAGATGATGCTTTGACAAATGTTTGTTGTCATCAATGCGGAGGTAGCTCGGAATAATGCCCCTGCCTCACTGGTACGTCCAGTCTCTCTAGTGCTTGTTTCAAGAGAATGCTAACATGCTATAATTTAGAGTTCCTAGGAAGCCTACAGACTGAACTAGGTCTGGAGGCAGGCCACAGAATGGGATGGCCTGTAGGGGCCACACATGGGTGTAAGGGTTTTTTTTCCCCAGAGGTTTGGTCATACATTTTATGATTCCAATACTCAGACTGAAATCTTGGTGCCCGACTCCACAGAACAGTTAATCAAATCAGTATGGCTGACCTTTCATTTAGACTGAAGGGGAAAGAAGAAGAGTGAAAAGGTGAAGTCATGTGTGTGTGGAAGTGTTTGTTGTGTGAGCGTAGGTTTGGGGGTACCAGTGCACTCTTTGCCCTTTGCACTGCAACTTCCAACATGGCACGATCATCCAAGAGCTGTCTCAGAGTGTCAGAGTCCATCTCCAACAGCATCCCTATACATACATATACATACACACACACACAAAATATGCATCATTTATAAACATACACACTATACACAACATTTATGTACACATACAGATAAACCATATCATTTATACATATGGATCAACTACAATAGCATGATCTTGTCACCCAAATGTTACAAAATACCATGCTAATGAGAGATGACCTCGCACTGTGGAACTAACTCATTAAAACTGCATTAATCATTGGTGCTGAGAATTAGGAAACACACTGTTACTCTACATATGCTCAAGTTCATTTCTCAGGGTTTCACACCTGCTGTTCATTTCCCCTCAACACACTGGCTCACTGCTCATGACAAATAGGCATAGTTCTATTCACTGGGCGCAAAAAGCTTATGTGCACCTCCACACTTTTAACAGGAAGCTATTTTAACATTGTACGTACTGCTTTAAGGTATATACACCAGGTAACATATGTGCACTGTTCCTGTTAAGGATACTTTCCAATATGAAGATCACATTTCAGCAAATGACCTGCGGATTAAGATTTTAAATTTCTTATACCACTGTTTGCAGAACTATAATGGAAATAACTATTGAATTAAAATGTGAGATACAATTCAGTTCTTCCGCCTTAACAAAATAATTGGCACATTTTGCCCTCTACTGTGCACAATAAAATTGTAATTGCCAAATTAGCTCTTAAACAAAACACATTTAAATACAACAATAAATAACAAATTTCATGATAATACTGGAGTAACAGTGAAATGTACTGTACGCTGAGCTTGACAAATGGCATGGACACTCGTAATATGCAGAAATGTTTGCTGAAATATCTGAAGAAATTCTTCAAAAGCTTTACCTGGGCCGCTCACCTGTGATATCTGAACAATGCGCAGAGTCTATTTGCTGCACACGAGCAAACAGGGTCTCTCCAATCACCTCTGCTTCATCTTTGTCAGAGTTCTCACTCACATCTGTCTCCTCCTCACCCTGCCTACAAAGAAACAAACAGCATTTAGTGTCAACACATAAGACAAACACACAAACTGATAAAGAGACACTCACTGTTTTAAGGTTTCCATGGCAAGCTTCACTTTCTTCTCTAAGAGGGCGGGGTCTGAGAGGAGCTGCAGCACTGCCTCCTTCTTCTGCTCCAGAAGCATGCCTATACGGTTTCCAAGGAAACAGCACCTTAACAACAATGAGCAGATCTGACTTGGACTCAAAGTTGTTGTTTTGTCTCATCACATGGCTGATTTGTGATTTGAGCAATGACAAATCTTTGGACTCGATTAACAATATTTTTGCTGATCTGACTGATGACTGGTTTGTTGATTTAAATGACAGCTGAATTAATCGGCTGGCTGTAGTAACTGATGGTTAGGATTGAGTGGATGTGCTGGTCTTTCACAGAGTGAAACCAGTTCTGAGAGCAGGATGACAACACATGACCATATTTTGAAATTAGGGTCAGGATTTTATAATGTTACACATTCACATTTTGGTCAATACCTTCCCAAAACACATTCATTTTGTGAAATGACAAGGTGTTTACGCCTGAATGGAAAGATGGGCGACCTGTTATTTTCTGAGTATGTCCAGTGTCGTAGAGGTCAATAAGGTCATACAGCCGTTCTCCTATAGAGTCAGACGATGCTGATGCAACATCGTTGTCAGGAGATGTAAAGTTGCTGAGGAATCAAATTGAAGCCACAAATGAAAAACCCACATTCACAGACACACACAGTACAAAAAAACAACAGTGTGTGTTGGCATGAGTACCTAAATTTGTATGTGCGTGGTTTTGTAATTGCGTGTGTGTAACAATGTGTACGTTACCCATTCCCAGTACTGCGTTGCAGTGCAGTCAGGGCTCTCTCCAGCGCTTCATTCAGCAGAGCTTCATTCTTCAACATCTGAACCAACACAGGCCCTGGTAGCTCCAGTAGCATGCCTGCAACCAATCACAAATCAGCACTGTTAAAGTTAACTAATTAACTACAAAACGGCAATGTTACATTGCAAACAATCGAAATCTACCCACATTGACAAACAGCCAATCACAACACACAGTGGTATGCTATAGAACTTTGTCCAGTCAAAACATACCACAGGTGTGTTATGCTGGTGCATGTACAGTGTGTGAATGCCCTTATCATAAGATAAGGGTGACATTTCGCAGTCTCAGCAATGTTTCTTCAGTTAGTCAAAGAGCAAATCATTATAGCTGGACTGTCATTACTTTAAATAGTTCAATAATGAAAAATAAGAGAAATCTGTATTAGTTATCGGACTGGAGTATCAGTGAGGAACTCATTATCACAAACGGGAATCACACGTTCAACATAAAGAGAATATCACATTAAAAACAACCCCAACACACAATCGATCACCAACTAAGATTTCTCTGCAACCAGGAAAAACACAACGGACCGCGTTCGCAGAATAAAAATAGCAAAATAGGTCTTGCTGTCTAAATGTTATCTTTGTGTCCTCTCTGTTATAATATATGCCTTACCTGTGAGTTTTCCTGCTATGTCTGGATGTTTGGGGAGTATTAGCTCATACAGCTGTTCCCCGAGCGTATCCACATCTGTCTCATCTTCCATGTCTGTGGCCTGTGTTTATCCGTATGTTTCCATCAAATCACACTGTTGCGATGTCACGTTTGTCTCCATCCCACGGCTGAATATTACTGTCATCTGCACACCTCACCTAATCGATTTTAAATACAGTAAGAATTCTCTTAATTGTGTAAACCTCTCACAGCAAACAAAATGTTCACTTATACATAAATTAAAGTATCATTGGTGGAAAGGAATGCTCAGTACAATACTTGGAGAATTGCCTTTCAATGATAGTACCACTGTTGTCACTACATCGCGCATATATCTGACGTCCTACATGAGTCGCGGAAACATTACGTAAGGAAACGGAATTCTTGCATGGTTTTGTGAGACAGATATTCATCCGCAAATGAAATGAAATAAACAGTGCTTTTTGACCAAAACACTGCACTTTATTATTAACCTACATAGAAATATTAGCACAATTAATTTATATGAATTCCTTAAATTATCAAAATACTCCTGTGATCCATAAAAGCTGCATTTTACGTACTATTACTTGCTGCCCTATATGCGGAAGAATCTATGATAGTTTTGCCGGAAACGTACCTCTTTCCTTTTCCTCTTTCTTCCGCCGCTGAAAGGTAACGTGGTCGCCTTGTGTTTAATTTTCTATGAATTTATAAGACTTACTTTCACGCTTCTGTCTGTAAAATTCGTTCACATTAGCACAGTTAGTTGTTCGGGACACTATAAGTGCATTAATTTGGACGTCGTTTGGGTCGATTGCTGCTTAAATATGTATACAGCAATATGCTAAGACGGGTCGTTAGTGAGGCCTGTGGCTACGCGGCTTAAGCTAATCTTTGGAGTCGGCAATAAATGAATATATCATTCACACCTCTTAACAGATTTATGCGTGTGCGTGTTCATATATATACCCGCTCTGTCTAAACGGAACCCTTCCGAACGGATAACACGTCAAACATATGATGTGTAGTTAGCTAGCAGAAGTAAGCTGTACTGCCAATAACCTCGGTTTAATTGTCGCTGCCGTTTTTGAGATAGAAGACTGCTTTGTTGTTAACTGTAACGGAAAATAACTTAAAGTTAACGGGCTTGAAATTTCATTGATCCGTGCTCTGTTGCTGTATTATGTACTAAAGAGAAACAGTGTGCTGTATCTGAATGACTCAACCAGTGTGGTAAGGTGCTACCACTGAGTTCGTTGTTGCATTTCAGGTATCGATTGAAAGTCTTATTCCCTCACTTTTTTCTCAGATCGGCCAACATGTCGTCTCACCTGCAGTGGATGGTAATCAGAAACAACTCCAGTTTCCTTATCAAGAGGAACGGACAGACCTACAGTACCGTAAGCACAGACCCTCTTGTCAAAACTAACATCCATTAGCCATTTTAAGTACAACATATACAAGGTTCTGCTTCATATTTCTAGGCTGTTTTGCTGATACCTCTATCCTGATCCAATCTGTTTGGTTTCAGCGATTTCATATAGACTGTAAACCAGTCAGGGTTGAAATATCCTCTTTTTTACTAGGATTAGTCCAAAAGTATACTTTGTAAAGTAACTGACCCTAACCAGTCCTATTTTGTTATGTCTTTAAACCTCATTGCTGCAATGCATCCATTTATGCAAGTAACTTATAGTTATTGCTTGTGCATTTTCTTATCATAAGTGTGAGGGTGAGTATACATTGCATTAGAATTTTGATGTGTGTCTGTTTGCATCATTTACATGAAGCAGCAGAGATTGATTTTATGAAATAAAACTTTGTTCTTTATCAGGAGCCCAATAATCTGAAGGCCCGGAATGCTTTTCGCTTCAATGGCCTTGTGCACCGCAAGACAGTTGGAGTAGAGCCTGCTGCTGACGGCAAAGGTGTGGTCGTCATCCTGAAGAAACGTGCAGGTAACAGACAAAGCCCTGTCTATGCGTGCAGTGTTATCTTTATCTGTTCCCATTGTGTCTTGAGATTTCGGTAGAATTTGACGTTCTGGACTTTGAGGGTACAAGTGCCCAGTGCTGTTTCATGTGTTCAGCTCTCAGTTGAAGGTTGTGTGGAAAGAGTGTGTCTGTCGCATGCTTACTTTTGTTTTTGTAAAGCTGTCTTATGCTGTAGCGGTGTCTGTGATTTTAACTGGACGGTTTTTGTATGCTTGTCAGGTCAGCGGAAACCAGCCGCTTCTTATGAGAAGATCACCATCAATAAGAACTCCCGCGCCACTCTGAGCAGCCTTCGGAACGTCATCCGCAAAAACAACTACAGGAAGGATCTGCGCATGGTCAGCTCAACACACACACGCATACAGATGCAAACTCAGACAGTGGACAGACAAGTAGAGATAGCCAGCCCTATATACACAAATGTACCTGTTTGCACCCAACGCAAAATCCATGAAATCCAAATTTGTGTAGTCAAACCTCACAGTTACCCCTACATACAAAGATACATACACATAAAACACAGTCTCACATAGTGCTGTTTAGTTAGTTCCAAACGCTGTCTCCTGTCTTGTAAACAGAGTTGTTGGGGTTTCTTTCTGAATAAGGTGGTATACTGAGACTGTCTTTCTCCTCTGCTTTCCCTAGGCTGCCCTGCGACGTGCCAGCGCAATACTTAAGAGTCAGAAGCCTGTTGTTGTGAAGAAAAAACGTTCAAGAGCAGCCAAGACCGCATAAATGCGTATAAATATGCTTAAATAGTGTATATTGGCCTGCTTCTTACTTTAATAAAGGTGTTTGGTCATAAAATCTGGTGTTTGTCTCATGTCCTGGTGTGTTTTTCACATTTTATCTCATGATTGACACTTCCCCTCAACACAAATGCTCAACACAATACACAGTTTCTGTGGCAGATACACACCTGCCGTTCAGCACCATCTCTTCGATCTTTTGCAAAATCTGAGGTTGCATTAGAAATTCGCATCAGCAATGATTTTAATGGGTTTTAACAGCAGAAATGTAAAAACCTGTGGTCAGAAGGTCCTTACGGCAGACCAAGAGACTTCCCATTTTATCTAAACTAAGAGACCAGCTCCCAAAAAGTAATCAAAGGATTGACTGAATTTTTTGGAGTATCCTTATTTTTGGTTTGGTACTTCAAAACATGAGTCATATTGTTTAGTATTAACATTACTGTCAATATTCTGTGAACTACAATTGTGTTATCATATGAGACTTTGATTTCACCCTGTTATGTCCATTACATTTTCATCAGTCTTGTGTCTCCATCACTCCCCTAATGAGGGGGAAAGGTCACTGATAATGGAGAATGTTCAGTCTATGTATTACATTTACCCTGAATGTTGTATGGTGGCCCTTGATTGGCTGTTGAGACATAAAGACATGGGAGATTTATAGAGAGCTTCCTTGGATCTCTGTCTTTATGTATACATATACATACACACATGATATATCTATATCTGTATATAGATAGATATGTACACACACACATACATTCCTTCTTTTTCACCCCAAACTACATATTAGTTTAAACTTTTTCCTTTGCATTATTTGTAATAATTTGTCTTTTTTAATTCATGTTTATTTTATGTATGTACTATTTATGTACCTAGTGTAATTTCATAATCCCAAACCCAATTATATGGACTCTCAAATCCCAGAAATACATCTGCACATGCTGCTCAGCCATGCAAAAATGATTGGATTGATCGGTAAAAAAGCAACGTGGTCAACTTGAACTCTTTCTTTTCTCTTTTCTGTTCCTGGCTGTTTAGTCCCTCCCCCACAGGGGCTGTCACCGTGTTGTTCTTTTGACTGTGCCCAGTGTCCATCTTTGCAGCAGCAGATCTGAACTGGAGTGTGTGGAAGTGTTTGTGTGATGGCAGTGATATTTGTCCTGTTCTAGTCCTGAACCTTAGTTGTTCCTCAGAACCCCATCATACGGGCCTGTATCGTGTGATGATCATGCCCGGGACTAGATCTCTAAGGTTTGTATTTGTGTGTGTGTTTGTGGTGTGTTGTGGGGCTTTTGAGCTGCAGGATACTATCCACGCTCTGATCGAAGAGAACATTCAACTTCATGACCAGCTGGAGAATCTCAACGCGGCCCTGCGAGAACTAAGACAGATGATGTTCCACCACTCCGACGGTAAAATATCTCTCATCTATCACTTTTCCGTCATCCTCATTTAGCGTATCATCCGTTTATCCACCTCCATCATTTTGTCGTCTTTGACTCTCTGTTGTTTACTTCTCTTTCCATCTCTTTCTATCTTTACCATCATCCCTCGATTCCTCTCTCATATCTCTTGATATTTTTATAAATTCTAAAATACTCAGAAAATAGGAAATGAGGAAGAGATGAGAGCAGCACCCTGCATCATTTGTCATTCTCATTGTCATTGTCATTCTCTCCACAACATTTAAAGTACTTGTGAGGTGAATTTCTAGCGTGTTCAGTTTCTAAAAAGAGAGAGTGTGTGTGTCAATGTCTCTGATTTTGCAGAGCATGACCATGGACATGAACACGATGAAGATGCACAGCATCTGTGGGAAGAATGGTCACAACATGGTAACAATCTTTTTTTCTCTCTCTCTTCGTGATTTTGCCAAAGTTTCAGTTTGATTCCACAGTAACCTTGACTCTTATCGACACTTTTAGCAGCCATAGAAACAAAGGGTCAATCAATGACTGGCAGTCACAGATCGTTGATGTCACATGGGCTTCCTGTGCCCATAGAAGGCAATCAGGCATTGACAGGTCCTTGGGTGAACGTGGAAATGGGATTAACTCTGTCATATGCATTTCTCCACTAATTCAATGATACTCAGGTGGTTTTAATTTTGACTTCATTTCATACGGGTGGTGATAATTTTTATTTTATTAGTGTATTGGTAACATTGTGCAAGTATATTGGAATGATTATCATTTATTCTGTATTGATTGCCTGGTGTGTATTCGGTATATGTACCAGTCGTGACATTGATTAGTATTGACAATAGTGTGTGGCAGTGACATACACTGATGTTGAAACTGTAGTGATCTTACAGTGTGTGTGTGCTATATGTACCGGTCCAGACATTGCTGGTGAATTGGTAAGATGATGTTGTAAATTGCTTGTGTGTGCATTCATGCGTGTGTGTTTTGTAGGGATCAGTGCAGAGACTCACCTGCTGTTGGAACATGCTCTTTGTGGTCATGATCTCAATGGCTCTTCCAAACCCTCATGTGGACTCGCCCACCTCCTGCTCCTCCTTACTCTCCTCACACTCACACACCTGTTCTTTTGAGACCACACTGCTCACCTGGGTGTGTGTGCATAGACGTATACCATACTAGGATTTATTCCATTCTCAAACCCCACCTTCAACGGACTGGATGTGTACCATTTTACCGTTTCTACAATTGGTGCAAAGTCATGTCAGTCATTATGTTAGAGGAGTATTTATTTGCAGTGGGTCCATTTTCAGACAGGAATATCCTTATTGTCCAATAAGAGAAAAGATAAAGAGATTTCCTCTGGATGACGCTGAGTGTTTGTTTAAAACATACTCACTTTAAAGAACAGTAGAACCATTCTATGAAAAATATATCTTTGTGCAGGTCAAGATTTAACTAGTTAAAAGCATCATTAACATGTACTGGCTCCATTCATCTTAGCAAAATCAATTTTCTTTAATGTTTCATTATTTAAGATCAAACTGTTGTCACATCATTAAATGGGAGCTAAACTGTACTGCACATTCTATATATATTTTGCATTTTAGACAGGACTATCCGCAGTGCAAACATAAAATGTCGCTGCTGAAGTTAAATCAGTCATTCATTCAGTTATTTCTGTTTGAAGTTTGTCCATTTTTTTCTGTTGGTTCTGTGTGTAAGATGGTGCTCCCTGTGAATTTTACGAAGAATACACAATAAAGTTTTAATAAGATCTTGTTTTTTTATTAATAAATATATATGTGTGTATGTGTGTGTAAGATACAAACAATACCATAAACTCAGGCTTGTGACTTTTTTTTATTATTTATTTTGCATGAACAGATAAGTTTAGAAAAAGTAGAAAACTAACAGATGGTTGATAAAATCTAAATGAGAAACGAATAAACATGCACAACTGCTCCAACAAAACACATTTGTAATGAAATCTACAATAAATAATTACACATCAGTGACACTAACAACATATATATATATATATGCATCTCTGTTTGCATACAGTACAAACTAATTTTCCTTATTTGGGATTTATGGGGTTTTTTTTGCCTCAGGGTAACACATGCTGATTGAACACACACAAACAGGCAGGTGGTATTTCTCTAAGTAGTGATTGTGGTTTTTTTTGTTGATTTTAAAATAGAGGTTCATCTGTATTTCATACTTTCACCATGTGTTTTTACCTTAAAACACTGTGATAGACGGAGCTCTGATATGATGATTTCAAATGCTGCGATAATCGCTAGTTTCAACGTGTTACCATCAGCTTGCCTAGATCTGTAAAAACTGGACTATATCAGACTGAGGTCTTGTTCAAACCTCAGCTGTCACAGTGAACAGATCCCCTATCTACTGTTATGTTCGAAGGCAAAACCAAAATGGCTAAAAAGTGAAAAATGGACAAATCTTAACTTTAGGGCCATGGCTTTGTACAGCTACAATAAAATGTTAAAATCTGAGAATAATCTCAAAACAGGTTTTGCAAAGTTATCCCTGTGGCTGAATATTTCTGCTTTTTAAAATAACCATCTGATTCTCTTAGACCCCAAGTTTATGATCTGTATGAATTACAGGTCCTTTTACGTGTGTGTGTGTGTGTGCGCGCTCGCATGCTATAGTTTGCTATTAAACTATATTCCTGTTGTCAGTGTAGAAATTTACTCTGGAATGGAATTTCCTTTATCCCCATTTCAAACAGGTGTTTGTGTGTGTTGGTTTGAGGAGTTTCACAAACATTTTGGTCAACGTATAGAGCATAGATCACAGAGGAGAATCTTGTTACACGCCTGCGTATGCACTAGTCTATATCCAGGTCACTGTCCGTCTCACTGTCGTGTGTGACAGCTGCATTGCGGATGGATGAGTGCGTGTGTGTGTGCTTCTCTGGCAGTAACCCATACTCTTGTAACAGGGCCTCCACATCTGTGGCATAGAAATCATCTCCAAGCTGATCAGAGACACGGACCAAATTCCCAACCAGCTCTCCCCCGCGGTACAGCAGCAGGGCGGGGAGAGCAGAGCTGCGGAAGAGGGCACTGGTGCCTATGGCTGAGCCCTGGACCCGACAGAATTTCACATGTGGGTACTGGAGCGCCAGGCACAGGAGGCTGCCCTCCATGGCCTGGCATGCCGGCACCTCCGGCTCATAGATATGGATCAGGACCAGTGTACCTTTGGCCTCCTCGTCCACTGCCCGCAGAAACTCCTCCCCGCCGGAGAGGTCAAAGACGCGCTCGAAGCGACGTCCGCCGCTCAGCTGACGCCGCATCTCCTCCATCCTCTGTTGACGGTACTGCTGGAGAAACGCTTCGTCATCATCATCATCCTCACCGTCCCGCAAGGCCATCTGAGAGAGAGAGAGAGAGAGAGAGAGAGAGAGAGAGAGAGAGAGCATGAAGACAAACAGAAATAGGACATGGGAGAGAAAAAACAAAGAAGGAAAGAAAAAAAACAGGACTATTTGCAAAAACTCACAATTCTAATAAAACTTTACAGGCTAGAAACTCAGAAATACTTTCATGCTCTTTGAATCTTAAAACATTTCGCTTTCTTTTCCAATCATAGTTTGAATGCATGGGTATACATATTTCCAGACTAAGATGTAGATTCTCTACAAAATGTACCCAACCAGAGATGGGACAAAGCTAAAGCAAAAATAATCCTTAGTCTCTGTATTATCCATATTCCCGACATGTCCTAACCTATCTGTCTATCCATCCTGCTCTCTTCCTACCTTGCCATTGATCTTGTCCTGTAGCTCTTTCTGTTTTTGTCTGTCTTCCTCCTCATCCAGGTGCGATTTACAGGTCATGCTAAGTTTTTTGATCAGTTTCTCCATCTCTTTCTGCTGCTCCACCCGTTGCTCAGTCTCCAACTGCTTATATTTCCTCCAGTCATTTATCACTCCCTTAGGACCTGCGTACACCCACACACAAAGAGAAACACACAAGCGTGCGTGCGTGCGTGCACACGCACACACACACACACAATCAAACAAAGTTAGCAGACTCATGCAAGACTATGCTGTAATTTTCAGCCACTGTTCTTTGGCTTTGATTACCACAACAATAGATGTGTCACTACATAGCTTCGTTAACTATGACAGGCTGCTACTGTATTTGTCTGCAGTGTCACCGTGGAGAAAATCCACGACGAGAGGTTGGTGTATTTGTGTCAGGACATTGCCAGGTTAACTGTACCAGTGTTGACAGCAGTGCCATCAGGGCTGTAGTCGATCTCTGCTTCCAGCACATCGGGGTCACGGATGGTTTTGACTCCATTCTCATCATCCTCGTGATCACTCTCTTCATCCTCACTGCTGCTGTAATAATATTGCAGCTTCTCCCCCAAAATCTTATCATCCAGAGTTGTCATGGTGACAGACACACACCTACAGAGTGAATATAAATCTGAGTGTGTCTACAAGCTATAATAAAAGAACCTTTCCTTAATCCCATGCTTAGATTAATGGTGCAGAAATGGGTGAGAGATCTAGTAATCCAGCCATTACTCCACAGATTATCTCACACATTTAATCTCCACAGAAACACACTGCTATGACTCATATGGGCACGGCTTTCCACATGGAGCATTTAACGGTGTGAGACTGCTGTCCCTGATACAGTTAGTCGCAAATGACATGAAAATAACAGTCTTAATAGGCGATGTGGACAAAGAGCCCATGACTTAACTTCCTGGCCTTCCTCAAACCCGGAGCACTCCTAAAGCCCAATACGATTTAAATCTATAACATGTCAGTCTCATGAGAGGACATATACAAACCTTAGACTAACCCGCAGCATTTAATATATTGTGCCAAATATACACGTATCCGGGACCTTTTATAATCAGGCGATGAACTGCTTTCACGCCAGGAGAGAAAATCCAATTAGCCGTGAATCTCTGGAGGAACTAGCAAAATCTAGCTAACCTTGCTAAACAGTTTACGTACTGACTACCTATTCACAAAAAGCGAAAAACTATTATATGCTGTCAAATTAGTAGATGGGTTTGGTTGTCAGTGCTAACATGTGATTTATGTTTCTTTAGACAGCTACAGTTTGGCAGCGAAGTCTTATGAGAGCTCCTGTTCTGCCCACCTAACTACTACCATACCACATCATATGCCGGACAAATCAGCGTTATATTACATTAAATTACACCACATATCTCTGCTAACACAAACAAATATCCGTTTAGTTAATCAACACTAACTAGTATGACGTCCAGTAAGAAGATCCAGGAGCATGTGACACTAAAGTTAACTAGCATTATAGCAATACCTGGCTAGCTGGTGGAACAACCTGATCCAGTTTAAGAGCGAATCAATGCTGGACAAAAGTGTCTTTTGATGACCACATGTCAATCTGTGCATCAACACTGAGAGCTGAATACCATTCACGTCTAACCCGAACACAAACAATCCGACCAGAAGGTTTCGCATGTAGCATTCTGGCTATCGCGGTGACAACTACGGACGATTCGCTCAATATAACTCTGATATATTCGGTTGCATTAATGCAGAGATTGTTCAAAAATACGACCATGACATATTAAAGCATATTTCACAACGGTTTACATTGAACGAAGTCTTACCAGCTGGTTACACTCTTTGTTGTTTGCTAAACGAGTTGCTATTGATATCGTTTCACTTCCTCTACAAACGCTACTCCCGTAAGTATGTCATTCTATACGCCACAGCCTAATCCACCAATTATGTCTCAGTACGGAACTGCCAATCTAGACATTCTCAAATGAAGTGGCAAATACGGCAAGAGGACTATACAGCTTTCTATCAGCTCACGGAACAAAGGGTTGTGTGTAGCCATTTGCGGAAAGCTTGTTTGCACTGAAAATTCACGGCCATTTTACCATTTTGTAGCGAACATGCGTATAAAACATTATTATTATTATTATTATTATTATTATTATTATTATTATTATTATTATTATCAGTAGTAGTAGTAGTAGTAGTAGTAGTATTGTTGTTGTTGTTGTATGATTGATGATGATGATGTGTGCTGGGTTGCACCATTCAATTTGCATCATATTATTAAAAAGATGCCATAAGCACCACATAAGCTGTTGCAACTTTTTGCACTAGCCTTTTACAAATGTCAACAAGGTCTAACGTTTTGTCAATGTCCTGTAATACGTTCATCTGCCTAATTTCATTGATGGCCTCTCCTCTTGTAAGACATTTAAAAAACAAAACTGTGACTATGGTAACTATGACTGTGACTATGGTAACTATGGGTGCCACACCACTGTGAAAATATAAAAATGTAAGGTTTGTTTCAAGATGCAGAATCTTAAGATGAATTAAACTGGAGAAGCCATTACGAGAAAGTGTGGAGGATTTCAAATTTTAAGTATGTTTAGTATGTTTTATGTGTGGTATGTTCCACTGCACTACTTAATTTCAACATGTGAAAATATATTATAAAGTAATATCTTCTTATATTATTCTTATATCTTCTCTTCAGACTCTCTGGGATGTCTGTATTCTTCAAGACGTATTGTACAGAAGCAAAAGGTTCCTTTTTGTGGTATGATGCTCCTGTCTTGAAACACCTGGAGAGGAAGGCTGTGATGCATTCCACCCAGTGTAAAACTGGAATTTTTGTAGGCGAAAATTCTGACAGAGGTTAGACTCTATATACAATTTTTTTTTTACCATTTTTAAGTGCACATCACAGAGGCCCCAGCAGATGGCAATAGAAACACATTTTTTCATTATCGTTGCTTGGTTTTAAAAACGTGAGTGATGAAATAATAAGCTAAGTGTCAATAGAGTTTTGTAAACACTGGTTTTGGGTAAATACTCAGGGAATCGACATTTCTACTGAGAAGTGAAACTCCTGCGATCACAATGTGCCCTCTGAGCCGCGAACAGATACTCAGTCAATAGATTGAATAGGTTGAACAGTGAGCCACTGTCTGTGTTATGCCTTTTGGTTAAATTCTGCATGCGTGTGGATGTGTGTGGGTTGGTGGGTGAGTGAGTAACTAGAGGGTATAACTCTCAAGGCAATATTTTGACAGCCTTTTGATGGTCGTCATTGCAAGTAAGCGTGACATATTTTGCTATTATGACATATACGCAAATCATTTTAGTAAAGTCACCCCCCCCCCCTTTCATCCCTAGACAAAGTTTAATTCAGAGTAGGACGTGCCGTTCATTCAGAGCACTGCAGTGTTGAGAAACAAAGATCGGGTCACTCTAATCTCCACGTGGGAGTCCGGTCTGTCTCATGCAGGCTTCTATTGTCGTCTGCTTCCCCATATGAAACTGGGGCTGGGTTTAGAAATAAACTCCATCAACCCAGGAAGGAAACCTCATGAATCAGACGGGTCTGATGACAGACAACAATTTCCTCACAACTCTATTTACACAGTCTGGATCATCTTATCCAAAAGAGGGAATTATACTGACCTTTTCTGACCATAACAGTTATCTAATATGGCCACGGCAGTTAAACTCGAAAGAGAGATTTAGTGAGGAATGTGAGGTAATGTTACAGCATTATCTTTTTTAAAATCTATGATTTACCTAAAACAATTAATTTTAACGATGTATCCATGGTGTGTGTCGAGAACAAATTCAGAACAATGACAGTGGACAAGCTTGTAGGACAATCTTCCATTTGTAATTAAAAATGAATACTACTCTATGATTTCGGTTCCGTTAGTTCTGTAAATAGAACAGACACAAGAGTTTAAAAAAATATTTAAAACGTTAATTGTCATTCTGTTGGTCCTATCTAATTTTCACTGCAATTTATCTGTATTAACTATGTTACTGTTTGAGTCTATTGCCTTAGTTGTCGCACGTTGCTACCTTTCTCACAGGTCAAATGAACACAAGGAAGGGGAGAGAGAGAGAGAGAGAGAGAGAGAGAGAGAGAGAGAGAGAGAGAGAGAGAGAGTAGCCAATTGGGCACGGAGCTCACCTGATTGTGGGGAGTGATTTTATCTGTGCCGCATTAAGGGGGTCGTTTCGTGCACAGAGGCTTAGAATGAGGTGACAGGGAGATTTCACTAGATGAAAGGCGATTCGCTCACTAACAAAAACACAGTCTGCGGCCTCATTTTCTGCGGATCAGCAGAACAATGAAAAAGAGTAAAACTGTCGCTCTGGACAAGCGCGAAATAAATTCACTTCTTGGATTCTTCGGAGGGTATGGTATCATGATAGCAGTGGGATTTCTGGCCGTTCTGTCTGTATGTGCTGCTTTCATCATTTACAGAACAGTTAAAGGTCAAGGCGAGCAAAGCAGTGAGCAAATCGTGAAGGAAACGGAGGTAAAAGAGATAAAGAGACCGCTTCGGAAAAAGAAGAGGGAGGAGAGCGATCGCAACGATGAGTCAACAGGTAAATTTAGCATTTGTTGAAAATTATTTGTGAAGCGCCGCTACCGAGACTGAATGTATTGTAAGTTATTCCGAGTAGTGCTGGGGCATATGACATTACGTGCCTCCAAAGCTCCTAATGACTATTCTCGATTATATTTAAGCACTTCGCCTTCAGTCATCCGCTATTCGCAGATGCGATCTTTGAAATGATGACTGAATATTTTATAGTTAAAAAGGCTATCAATAAATGTCACCAGTTTTTTTAAACTGACTGATGAAACAAGATAACCTTTACACTTGCGAATTCATTGCAAGGCACAAAATTGTCAACTCAAATAACTCAGTCTTTCTCATAAATTAATACGTGCCCGCATTAACACAATTTCACATGCAACTGCAAATGAAGCCCACGCTCTTATCACATATTTAATGAATGCTTTTTATTGCAACATTAGTTAAAGCCCTGTGCTGTACACTACTGTAATTAATTTATTGTAGGTTGTTTTAAAATTATTGGCCCAGAGTTAAACGGATAGGATGGACACAACCAGAGATTTGTTGGTATTCAAATTTACATCTTAAGGTAGATGCTTATGAAATCTCAGTGGCTATCTGTAAATTTCTCTTTTAGATGGTTGTACTGACCATGTGGATGTTGAGAAGATGAGAGTGGGGTCATCTGAAACTTTAATCCGTGCAGCCACCAGCAAAACACTCCACAGCACGGCGAAGGAAAATGATGAAGAGAAAATAGCCCAAGATTTACAAGCTTGTTCTTTGCCTCAGCCATGTTTATTCTCAGATCAGGAAAGAGAGTGTGAGCCTACAGAAACTGAGTGTTCACAGTCTCAGCCGCTGGAGTGTCAGTGTGAGATTAGCGATCGCTTTGAAGATGAGATTAAAGACTGTTTGAGGGAAAATGGAAGTGAATTTGTGGAAGAGTGTGTGATTGAGCAATGTAAAGATCAAGATGAGCTTTATGAAAGTGAGGAAAGTTGCAAGAAATCTCAGTCTGATTGCCAGGGTTCACTGGCATCTGCACCTCAGGACAGTTTGGTGGAGGATGTTTTGTCTGGGACAGAAGATACGAGCAGATACATTCAGAGTAAGTGTTTTGAAAGTGAAAGAACTCAAGAGGAATCTCAGTCGAGCAGCCATCACGGCTTCACAACCTCAGCTCAAGAAGATTTGCCAGGGAGCTCACGGCCTAAACTAGACGTCAAAAATGGCCTTAGCGAAGAAGAGAGCTTAACTGTAGCACAGCATGACCAGCTAGCCTCTCACCCTGAGAGTGAACTGAGTGCTGGTTATGACACAGTGGAGATGGATGTAGTGAAGGAGACAACAACTAACAACATCAAGGAGTTTCTCACTGGTCCCGAGTCGACTGGTTTTGGCCGCTGTTTTTATGCTGAACATGCTGTTTCAATGCATTCAGACTTGGACTCAAAGGAAAAGCTTGACCCAAAACAGATGACTGATCATAGGGAAGTTGGAGGTAAAGACTCAAATTGGGACACCGGCGTCTTGGAGATGCCTGTGAGCAAGCATGAGAAGCATTTGGTGGACCATCAACAGCAAAGCAACCATTACGAATATCTCAGTGACCATAACCATCAGAACTACCTTGGCTTCTCCACCAATAATACTTTCAACCTGATGGAGAGTTCACTATCTGAGGTGAAATGCAGAGATGGTGTTCACAAAGAGAAAGTGACTGGTGCAGTGACTGGGTTAGTGGACTCATTGGAGGAGAGCCATGAGAAGACTGAGATTAGCATTATGGAAGCCACCATGGATAATAACGAATGGCTGAATGTTGGAGGTCCAGACACACGAGCTCCCCCTTGGTTGACTCAGACTCTCACTGGTCAACCTCACGGTGTCTCTGCTGATTTGGAATCATCAGACGCTAAGAAACAGGACACCTCGATCTTCCCGTCAAAGGAACCCAAAATCACCGCAGCTTCTTTAGATGACGACCATGTCCATAGAAGAGTGGCAGCCGTGATACCCATGCCTCAAATGGTCCGAGTGAGCTTCAGGGTGCACTACATCACGCATTATCCCAGCCAGTTTCTGGCTGTGACTGGGAACCAGCAGGAGCTGGGATTCTGGGAGCGCTTCGTTCCACTCCAGAGAGCCAAGAATGGGTTCTGGGCCAGCACCATTGCTCTTCCCATAGAGAGCCAGGTGGAGTGGAAATTTGTCGTGGTGGAGGATGGAAAAATCCTTCGCTGGGAAGAGTGTTGCAATCGTCACTTAGCAGTGACTGGTCAGGACGAGGAGCTGCATCTAGACAAGTCTTGGGGTTACTTATGAGTCGGAGAGAAAGCAATAAAGAGATAAAAAAGAACACCTCCAAAGCATGGATTAATACATGTCCTGCATCTCTGTTACTGAAGCAATAATTATTCCTGGTGCATTATTTTAACTTAACAATATAAAACTATATGATATTAAACAGCAATTTATTTGAAGTATGCATGAGGCTACAATACTGTTACCACAGCAATAATAAAATTATGAATATGCACATGGCTCACTATAGGGTGTGCTAATGTTTGATTATGTATGATTGTGCTTGACAATGTTAACGTGTATAGCGTGGTTACTTGTGAAAAATCAACATTTTCACAGCCACCAAGTACAGTTTGTCTCTTTCTGTGTAAAGGGTTTATTTGTATGCCAGTGCAAATACGGCTCTTTAAAATACTGACATTAGTTAAATTCCACCAAACATAAATGTACAGTGACTTGAAATGCAGAACACTAAAGTTCTCCTGGTGCACAGGGAGATAGCTGTTGCATGGAGAGTCAGGACACATGATTAATGTCT
>NC_044497.1:43512775-43532775 GCF_902362185.1 Chanos chanos
TGTTGCATTTCATTGCCACCTGCTGGCAATCTGTTGCATTACATCTCATAGCATTTGTTCAAGTAGCTGATGTTTTTGTACAGTAATTTCTCGTATAGAGTTATTTTCTCTATGCTGGAGGTCTGCTTGTGGTTAGCAGAGAATGGTATAATCCTCTGGAATCAAACTCTCAGCCCACCAGTTACAGCCATGTTCCCCCTTACCATTAACACTACCACCCTCTGGAATGTGAGCCAGACTCCACAGGGCACTGGGTTGACATTCCATGACAGTGTCTTAACATTCACCTCTGAGAGACAAAGCATGTCTAAAACATCACGTACATAAGACAGCCCTTCTTACCAGGCATCTCCCCCTGAAATACCATACTCTACTCTGTAATTTAAGAAACAATTTGAAATAATGACGAACAGAAAAAAAGACTGTCATGGCTATGTTGTTTTCTGGGCAGGTTTTCGTAATGTATTTACCTCTGTAAGAACCTGACCTTGGGGGTGAGTGCTTACTTGAAAAGAATGATAATATAGCTTTTTTACTCTGCAAAAATTCTTCCCAGCTGGAAGCTTAGACATGAAAATAAATCACTTCTCAGGGCTATTTACTGTCAAAACATTTTTTGCACTGGTTGGATTACAAAGCCCAATATGAACGGGCTTATACTTGAAACCGAGCCCACCCACATAACAGACTGATTGTTATCATTCTCTCGATAGATTGTTAATTTTACCATCACTCCGTGAAACATTTCAAAACTTCTTTACTTCATTTATGAGAACATTACTGTCACTGAGTTCACTAAAACGACCACTTAATCACTGTCACTTTGGACAAGTTCTCAAGAACATGTCACTGTGTGTGTGTAGTCACGGATATGACCATGCCATTCTGATCTCATAGTTTCTTATCAGTATCCAGCACCTAACAGAGAGCAGACGCCCCAAACTCACCATCACCTGTCCTGACAACTGAGCTACATGTGGTACCACTGAAAAGATTTCACTCCACATAGAAGTGAAACACTTGACAACCAGTTTTAAAGAGTGGTTTTGCTCTTTCTATATCATACAGAAAATAAGAAAAAGAATCCACTTACAAATGTGTTTGTTGAACAGTGGAGATGGAGAGTGAATTATTTCAGCATTATTTATTTATTTATTTATTTATTTATTTTTACATTTAAAAGATAAACATAGTGATGATTTTTTTGAGACCATAGGGTTTACAAAAAGTGTTTGTTCCTTTGTGTGCTCCTATAAACCCTGTTTTCAGTTGATGAATGGAGGGATAGATGGACAGATAGCTAGATGGGTCAATGGACAGATACAGAATATCTAAAGAATGAGCTGAGTATATTTGGTGCAAATATTGCGTTTTCATAATGGTTAGACCATGCAGTGTTTAGTAACACTGGTGTGCCTACTAAACCTACATATCTCTGAATCATTCTCTTAATGATTTGTGCTCTTTTATCGTCCACCTAAACTAAGGTCTGTAATCTTTACAGTTGTTCTGGTGTTTGTTAGTGTCAGATTTGGTACAAATGACCTTGCATCTTGCTAAGTATCTTTACATACACTTAGTACCTTTGATTTTGTGTTAGGATGAGTAAAGCATGTCTCAATATTCTAAACACTCAATGAAAGAAAAGCAATCAAACTTTCAGTGGACCTTTAATATTGCCGGTGCTCCAAATGTTTTTCTACATCCCAATTACACAAAATTACTGTTTTTAATACACTCGGCTCTACCTCAAACTATAATTAAACCATCTATGATCAAACTATAATCCCTGTTCAGTTAGTATGTGTGTGTGTGTGTGTGTGTGTGTGAGTGTGTGTGTGAGTGTGTGTGTGTCCTTCTGACTTCTTTTCCACATGTTTTTCTCCACCTTGGAGACTGTGACTCCTGTGTTACTATACACATTTCCTTTGAGTCTCCAGCTAAAGCTGTGTCTATAGCTGCGGCTCCTCGCTGTCTGGGAGAATCTATATGGCTCAGACAAGCTTTAAAGAAAATACTGCAATTACAGAAGGAACCCCTCCACTTCAGGACCACTGTCCCTCCACCACCCCAGTCTACTCCTCTGCTTACATAATCCCAGCCTGCTCCTGTCTTTACTAACTTATTTACCCATGAAATTCTTCCGAAATCATTTGTTCTGGAAGAATTCCATTTATCAGGTTTGCATGAAGTGATACTTCAGTAAATTCATTTGTGTGACCTGCTCAACAGATATCAGGGAAATTACTTAATCATAAAGTTGTTGGTGAGGTCATTGTTAAACATGTTCTTAACTGCCCTGCTGCCAATCGAAACGCAGCCACACCTGTGCTGCAAAACCACATCCCTACCGGTGTTATGTTCAAAGAACTGATTTTCTGGGCAGCTTCTGATATCATTTTGTGGTGTCTGTTTAGTTTCTGAGTAATTATTTCATCCTTCACAAGACCGTGTAATGTCATGGAGTGAGAGATGAAAGACCACTTAAACCAAGCTTAATTTTAGTTCTACATATAGTGAGTGGTATGACTGTATGTGTATGTCTATGAGTATTTGAATGCATGTGTTTGTGTGTGTGTGTGTTGGGGGTGTGAGGTGAGTTGCTCCGATACAATGGGATAATCTGTTGTCTGTCAGTATGTCACTCAGATACAACAGAATTATAAGATGTGAGTAACAGGGAGACAAGAACACCATCTAGGTGACAGAATGTTCTGGAAGAGCAGTCCTCATTCACAGAGAGTTGAGAATTACATTAATAACTGGATTGTGTAAGGAAGCTGAGACATTTTAATTAGAGTGTTTGTGGGTTCACTGTAGTGGGTGCAACTCTGCTTTTGCCCAAAAAGGATGACAAATGTCAAGGCTTGAAGTTTGAATTTAGGGTACACTTTGCTCTGTTTTATATCACAGACTGTAATATTAAAACAGAACAATTGTGCTTTTATTCACTTTTTGTTTGTCTGTAAGTGTGTGTGTGTGTGTGTGTGTGTGTGTGTGTGTGTGTGTGGGGTTGGGGGGGGGGGGGGGTGAAGGGAGGGGCAAGCTCTTTAAGGTACCTGTTTAATGTTTTCGACTTGTTGCATTACCAAGGACAAAATATATTCATGTTCATTCACGTTTCTCGAATGAGAGGCATTGTACCATCGCGCCCATAACTTAAATGCATCAGTGACTTTTTTCTGCAATCGACAGGGTGTTTGTCGGTGTAAAAGATATCAGGGATATATGGCCTAAATATTCTAGATTACCACGGGGCAGAAAACATGACGACTCCTCACTTAGTTAAACCCCATCGAAGGATATGGGAATAACCAGGTTTTAATCATCACATTTATGCCAGGATCTTTTTGAAAATATGTCCAAAAGCATAAATGAAGAAGAGTCGTAATGCGTACCAGTACTTACAGCAGAGAAGAATTAGTCCTTGATTTCTTGTTTTGTAAGAAGGAAAGATCGACTGTGATTTCAGAGATAACAGAGACAGTATATAAGTGACCATGGACGTGGCGCAGATTTATCCTGCACACTGGGACTCTCCAAAAGACAACGTCCAAATCCGTCATTTGTCTCTTCGAGTTTCAATCGTTATTGCAAGTCAGTGCGTGCGAGCCTTCGCATACTTGACGCATGCGCACCATCCTACTATTGCCCAAAATCTGCGTGTGTGAGAGTGTGGGGCAGGGTGTAGAGTTAGACCTCTCTCATCCGTGGATTTGAAAACTTCCAGCGCATCAAAACAAACGGTGGAAATTATTTAAAACTCTCCCGTGGCGTTGAAAAAAGACACGTCAGATTTTTAACTTTAAGCACTGATGTTTTTAAGACGGGAAAAACTAACTCTGTTGAAATCCTAAAGCTTGGTTTTCTGACAGGGTTCGGTGACCAAACTTCGGTGCTAGCGCCGCTCGTTTTGCCAGGCAAGAGCCGCTCGCTTTTCAGTGGACCCAGTGGATTGTAGCAAATTCTATTGTTATGGTAAAATGAAGTCGGAAGAGGGAAGGGGACTGACAAAACGATCAAAAGTTGAAGCCATTCTCTGAAAACTGTTCTTCGGACTTCAGCTGAAAGTGGAATTATTTCATTTTGTGTTTCCAAATAATCTTATTATCTAAATAACATATTAAATTGACTTTTTTCTTCATCTTTTGCCGGGCACTCGGTGAACGTGTTGAATATGTTCAAAAGGAGAGATGCCTTCTCTGTTGACTAAGACTTTAGTAACGCAAGGAAATGATTTATCCATCTGGATCGAACATTTCTAGTTTGGCATGTGTGGATTTTAAGACTAAGGGCATACGGAGAGAGACCAGCGGCACATCCTTGGTCTCTCACAGCTCTGTTTGCTGGTGGTCGGTTGACTGAATTGGACTAAATAGTCCGCTCCTTTTCGCCCTCGTTTTTCTTACTATGGATAAAGGCTTCTCCAGTGGCAGTACAATAATTCAGAGAGGAAAAGCACTGTATGTGGAAGCTCTGCTTCGGGGTGGAGCGCCCTGGGGCTTCACTCTCAAAGGTGGTCTGGAACACGGGGAGCCGCTTATCATCTCCAAGGTAAGTGACACTAGTTGAGAAAACGGGATGATACCTCGAAGATGTTCAGAAGAGCACCTGCTTGATGGATTTCAAAATAAGTTTGTTTTTTATTGACTCAGCACTTTGAAATGATCAGAACGAATAAATCTGTCAGCAGAAACGTCAGTGTTGCAGAAACACACATTTGACGTATGTATTAAATCAGCATGCACAGCACAGGAATGATTGAAGAAAACTAAGTAACACCCCCCCTTCGGTCTTCAAACTATGATTATTTCCAATGTTTGCTATGGAAATGTTGCTTATCTGCTCCGTTCTCAGAAAACTGTGGTGTCACTAGAATGAAAAAAACGACTGGTCCCTTCAAGCACTCATACCGTAATTGGTAGATACAAGGTCAGATTCTTGGTGTGACACATTCATGCTAGCGTAAGTAAGTGCATTTGACCTGCCACATTCAGAAACCGTACATTTCTTAGTGATCATTCATGTTCAAATACCCTTTTCCATCTTTCCAGAATGCCTTTTTAGCTGTTTATCCCAAAGTTAATTAAAACATGTTTCTGTGTTTTTTTTTTATATCATTGTAAGTCTGCTTATGCTTTTTCGTGTACTTCAGGCCTGGAGGTATTTAGTAAACATCAGCTATTATTTGTCTGAGGGATTGTGAGTAATAAAGTTCTGGTCAAGCTAACTTTCTTCAAATCTCCCTAAGTCTGTCTCAAGAGCCCATTAGAGTGAATAAGGCCATTCACACAGGCCATTTCTATGCTAAAGCTCTTTGCTGCTTTGACAAATGCATGTCCACTAATCTGCAGTTACATGATTAATAGGGCTGGACTATACAGTACATTGTACTGAGTGCAAATGGCTGATGTTGCAGCATGTGTTACTATTACAGTGGAGTGGATATGGGGAATGAAAAACTATAGGGATTGATAGGATCTTTATAAGGAGAAAACATTCTAGGATTCTTCATAAATGAAGAGACAGACTGCTGGGAGCTCAAGGTTCCAAGTGAATATTCTAGTGGTTTCCATGTAAGATTCCATTGGTTCCAATGAAACTGAACATGTTGTTGGCCTCTGAACGAGAGATTATACCAATTCCTTTGTGTCATTCTTGTCTTTTCCTGTCATTTTGTTCTGCTAGATAGCTGATTGGATTCCGTTTCCACTCGTCTAGTTAGGGCACTCTAAACATATCCTGTTCCCTTGATTGGATGATTTTTTATGATTGATGGCTAATTGAGGATGTGGCTGTTGTTTTACACGTCAGTGGATAAATCTGATGGACTTTGAGTTTAGGAGGCTCTCCTTTTGTGTGATAAGACATGAATCACACGTTTGTTATGTTTCAGCATGTGGCATTAAGAGAATGATGTCAGTCACAGACTGTCACATGTTCTTTTCAAGGGTTTTCTTCTGTAACTGATACCAAACAGGAGAAAGGTTGAGGCGTGAACGATTAAAAGGAGGCTGGAGTTTCACTTCTCTTCTTCCGTCTTCGCTAGAACATGACTCATTTAGATGATGTGACCCTCAGGCAGGTGGCCAGCACAAAAATGGTAAAAATATTTCAGAACTGGAAATCATGACTATGTTTATTCATTCTTTTAGGGAGCACAGATATGCTAAATGCAGAATCAGTCAGAAAGCGATGAACTTAAACTGTCTCAATTCACGCCAGACCTATTTTATTCACAGCCATTTATCAATGAGAACTGCGTTGTTGAAGCATTAAAAGCATTTCAGTTCGTTAACAGCTGAGCAGTAATTCATTATTTCTGTCCATCCACCCAAGATAAGAACTGACAGTGTAAATTGATTTGTAATTTGGAAACAGAGTGGGAAATGGTACTGCTTTTCTTGGCCTGTACTACTACAGGTATCAGTGGGTCATCGGTTGCTCTCTGTTTCCATCCAAAGAATTATTTTCACAATGATGGATTCATTCCTGGCATCCCAGGGATATTTTTGGGAAGTTCTGGCATTGAATGTTCCAATTTCCTTCCATTCCCATGAGGGGGAGGGGGGGTGGGCAGAGAGAGAGAGAGAGAGTCTTGGTTTTCTGGACAGCACTTGTTGAGTGTTTTAATGCAATTTGAGTAAATTCGCCTATCGCTTCCTTTTTATAAGATTAGCAAATTTAGCTCAAAATCTCTGTAAAGTGAAGCAAGGTCCGTTTTAAATGGTTATTCATTCATTTAAGGTGACGCCTTTGAAATTCCGGCGTTTTTTCTCCTCATACATGGAGAGTAGATGGTTGGCGAAACATCAGTCTGAAGGGAAAAACAAGCAAAGCAAAGTTTTTCAGCCTTATTTGGAGATTTGGACTGTGTTCCTTAAGAAATACCTCCATCTTAGCCAATTCAGCCTTCAAATGTTGTTCTTAAAAAGAAACACTGAATCTGTGGACACTCCGCTACCATATCAGTAAGGGGGCCGCAACCCCAGCTCTCAGCGTTTGCCTTTACTTCCTCAGGCTTGCCCTACAACATAAACAGGAATCCCCACACAATGATATTGTGTGTCGGAAAAGCAGCCTGTTATGTAAGAGCTTTTGTAGCATGTTTCCAAAGCACTCATTTTCACACCAGCGGACAGGTCCGATGGGACTGATACAGCCGGAGATTAGAACAGCATACTTATGACAGGGAATACAGCGGCAGTGGAATACATCAGTCCCCATTTACAGTCGTACAAAGGGAAGAATATGATGATAAGGGAGTTAAGGAAAAGTTTACCTTTACTATAAGCCATCAAATCGCTCATAAGCCACATAGTTCTGTCTTCTCTAACTGACACCAAACTTGGATTATTGCCTTTTTTTCTTTTTTTTTTTGATATCACTGGATCGTTCTACCCAGAAATCCGTGGTTCTGCTATGTTTGAAAACTCGGGTTTTGCAGAGCAGCAAACACAATAAAGACTTGTTCTCTGTATCTTTGCAAAACCTGTATCTCATTTTAAAAGACTGCTTGATATGTTTATAATATATTAGACGCATTCACTGTCATGCGTTGAGGCCACAATATCTATACGAGTTCATGAACTCTTCATTAGGCCTGAGCTCCAATCTGTGTAACCAAAACTGATAACAACATGCCGGTGTGCTTAAGATGCCCCAAATTATATAGAGAATATATCGATTCACTCATGAAACCTACCATAATTTCTGAACTCTGTTAACTCATCTGTGTACATCATATCTTGTAGATTCCTATCCGGTGTTCAGTTTATGGGGGCAGGGTCCAATCAGTGTCAGTATAGCACTCAGGCAATAGGCACGTGTGACTGTGTGTGTGTGGCGTTGAGCAGATAACTGAAATAGTAAAAAGCCTTGTCCTAATCACCCAGCAAACTATGAAGGGTCAAAGACTCCATTTGGTAGCATGAACTGTGCTGGGGATAACATGACATGATTTCATATTGGGAGAGAGAGAGAGAGAGAGAGAGAGAGGACATTGAGAGGGTGAAGTGGAAAAGAGACAGGGAGAGAGAGAGGGCGCAGGACACTGAGAGGGTGAGGAGGGAGAGAGAGAGAGAGAGAGAGAGAGAGCGTGCGAGAGGGGGGCAGTCAGGGGGCCTTGTGTAGTGGTGTAAATGTCATTGAGCGGGTCCTTTCAGCACTTCCCAGACTAATCTGCTGTAGTGGGGAGCATGGTGAAACTGAGGTGGGGGCTCTATGTGTATGTGCCCGGAGGATGTGCTGTGGTTCTGTCACTGTTACCACCAGCCAGTAAGCCTCAGTAAAACAGGAAACACCATCATTCATGTCTAACTGAGGAACAGAGTGGTAGAGTATGTGGGAGGGAGAAAGAAAGGGAGAAGGAATGGAAAGAGAGAGAGAGAGAGAGAGAGAGAGGTATAAAGAAAAATGACATAGAAGGGATGAGAAGAGAAGAGAAATGAACAGAAGAGAATAAATAGATGTTTGAAAGGATGATGAAGTGCCATGGAGGGCCAGCAGAGAGCTGAGAGCTAAGAGGTGAATACTGATGTTGATTGGTTCCCTGTGGGGTTGGATCTGCAAGATCCAAACATGATAAAGCGACAGGCAGACATCCAAGAACTATCTCCCCCTGCTCAGACACACACACACACACACACACACACACACACACACACACACACACACACACACACACACACACACACACACACACTTCATTCCCCCTCACACACACTCACACACACATACACACACACACACACACACACACACACACACACTTCATTCCCCTTCACACACACACACACACACACACACACACACACACACTTCATTCCCCTTCACCTCCTCACATAAAGCTGGGAAGTGCAGTGGCCCAGCATTCTGGCAGTGGTCCAACACGGAGGGAGACACACACAGAGAAACAGAGGCAAAGAGAGAGAGAGAGAGCGAGAGAGAGAGAGAGAGAGAGAGAGAGAGGGGGAAAGAAAGAGAACGGCTGAAGAGTAAGAAAAGAGGAATGTCAGTAACGGAATTTGCAAGAGCGCTACTAAAAAGGAACAAAAGAAGGGAGAGAGAGGAAGACAGCAAGAAAAAAGGCAAAATAGATAGCAAATCCAAACATACGTTTAATGTCCACTGAATACTGATGTGGCCTCTGATTTTAACACTACGTCATTTGCTCTTTGTTTGGCTTGTTTTTTTGTTTGTTTGTTTGTTTGTTTTTTAAACAATGTGTTGGCCACTGAAGATGCTGTCACTTCAGCCTGTGCCCTCTGGAATTAGGGTTAAATAAAGGTTAAGAGAATTAGCACCATTATGTGTGCGTGTGTGTGTGTGTGTGAATGTGTGTGTGTGCACGCGGGTGTGTGTGTGTGTGTACGCGTGTGTGTGTGTGTGTGTGTACGCATTGGCATCTCCAACCCTTACAGATCCCACAGGCGCCAAGTTAAGTAAATCTCTCCAACTTCTTTTCTTTAGGGGGGTTGCAACAATTTACCCCCTTTAAGAAAGCGTGAAAAATGCTATGCTCGCTTTTCTAATTATTCAGAATATGCGGTGATTTGAAAGCAGGCTTTTCTGCCTCTCTGTTTTTGACTGGCACTGATTGAGAGGACATAATAGCAGGAGTTGTAACCGGAAAAGAGACTATCTGAGCATTTTTATCCTCGGAGAAAAGAATGTAAAGTCACTTTGTTCCTATGTTTTTGAGCCATCAGACACCAGCTGCTGTTCATAAGGTCTCTGCTTTGTAAACTGTACCTTCACTTAACCCTACTGTCAGAATACCAAACTGATTACAGATCATTTTAAACGTTTTTCTAGAGTGGACAGTGTTTTTGATCCTTTATTACCTGCAGCGTGATCATCACTATATCAGATAAGACTGATACATCATACAAAATGTCATCATAGCAACAGACCATTACTTACAGTTGGCATGGAAATATTATCATCACATTTAAAAGAAAAATGCAAGGAGTAACTAGTGCTGTTGAACACAAAATAATTCTAATCAGAGCCGAATGTGAAGGAATCATTTTTTTGTATTTGTATTTGTATTAATCTGCGTGTCAGTAGGCATATTCACTGAAAGCTGAGTTAGAAGAGGGCTTCCTTTGTTTCTAAATTGCTCATGAAATACCAGCATGTGTAAATAACAGCCCTATGCTCATTGTCTAATGCAGCTTTGAAGAATACACAGTGTTCTGTAGATATTTGTACATATTTAGTTTTTCAGTTTGGAGAGTACTCGCTGAAGAGTATTTTCTATTAATATAGTAATGCACTGAAAGATACTTTTTTTTTTTTTACCCAAACAGCATGTAACCCTTTATAGAGCATGGATTTCTTTATATTTGCCTGTATTTGTATTACAGTCATTTGTATTACCAAAATACTTCATTATGCTAGCCTGATCCATCAATGAAGAAGGTAAATACTGTGAGTAAATGTATTACTGATCATTAAGATCATTATGTTGTCTGTGTGTAGTCATGTAATGATGGTTAAATAATTAACAAAAATGCTACATTGGACTCTCACAGAACTTATAAAAACATGACAATAGACATGTTGGACAAATGCACTGACAGGCATGCCTGTAAGAACCACGTGAACTTAAATATTATATTAGATTGCTGTAGTCTGAGAACTTCTCAGTAAATTAAGAGATTTTTGCATTTTTAATTTAAAATTACAGTTTAGTGCATTTATTTAAAAATCAGCACGTCACTTTGCATTAGGTGTATGAATCACACTGACTAAAGTGAATATAGCCGTGAGAGCAGCTTTAACAGTGTAGCAGTATAAAGGTGCTAGTTGTGCTTGTAATTATACCTGCAGAACGGTAACAGTGCATGTTAAATTACAGTGAAAAGTCTGTCGAACTTCGCTAACCTCCTGTCTGTTTGAATGAATATAGGCTGTCATCAGTACATATTCACTGAGTCTTTTGTCTGTATGTAAGTGTGTTTCTCTGTCGTCAGTACATATTCACTAAGTCTTTAGTCTGTATGTAAGTGTGTTTGTCAGTCATCAGTAGATATTCACTAAGTCTTTAATCAGTATGTAAGTGTGTTTATCTATCAGTAGACATTCACTAAGTCTTTAGTCTGTATTTAAGTGTGTTTATATGTCATCAGTACATATTCTCTAAGTCTGTAGTCTGTATGTAAGTTTGTTTATATGACTGTTTATGTGTATGTACTGTATGAGAATTCAATTAAACAACCCTGATCATTTTACTGCACGTGTGTGTGTTGCAGGTAGAACCTGGTGGTAAAGCGGACCTGTTGGAGCACCCATTGCTGGCCGGTGATGAGATTATAATCATAAATGAAGTAGAACTGAGTGGGTTCCGACAGGAGGCAATCTCATTGGTCAAAGGATCCTACAAAAGCCTTCGACTCACCGTCCGCAGGTACAACCCCCCCTAAACCCATTTGTCCCTCTCTTATTGGTCAGTGTGAGTGTGGATCTGAGCCCTGCGTGTTCAGTCTGAGAGCAGTGCTGCCTCTGTCACACAATATATGGCAGTACTTCATCACCCCAAGCTCCATCGTGGTTAATGTAAAATTTGACCTTCATGTTATTATTGATAATGTCCTCCAAGTCAGACTGCTCACAGAGAAATTACGGGAGACATTCACCATCTTTTCATCTTCCATTACTGTCTTCCTACCTCATAACAGCTCTTTGGATGAAGGTTAATGCATTCCACTGGCTTTAATAGCTGAGGTAAATTAGCCACATCTCCCATTCTTTCCCTTAATAAGGATTTGTGTATTGAATTGTTAGAATGTTTAAACTCAGTGGAACCCAGCGGAATGCATCATGGTCAGCGGTCCTGTCTGAGCTGCTGCAGCGGGAAAAGAGTCATGGGGTCAGAAATGGGGTGTGTGTGTGTCTGTGTGTGTGAGAGAGAGAGAGAGAGAGAGAGGACCTAATCTGCCCTGGCTCTTTGTTATCATCAGAAGAAAGTAGTGTGTGCGTGCCTTACACCCCAAAGGTGGTAAAAATAGCATGAAGACAAACAGGCACAGGCACAAACTAGACAGATCTCATACACTCACTACATATACACAGACACACACGCACAGACAAGACAGATCTCATACACTCACTACATATACACAGACACACACGCACAGACAAGACAGATCTCATACACTCACTACATATACATACACGCACATACATACTTGCAAACACACACAAGCACACACAAAGAAAACATAGCTTCAGCACATATTCACTGAGTAGTAGTAAATATAAGAATGCCAGTGTCCTGTCTTTGCTTGGTAAAGGAATTCACTAGTATTTTTTTTAAATTATTTCTGGAGTGACTGATTGATTGATTTACTACAGTTACTAATTGTTGCTTTCCCCTTGCTGCCAATGTGCCAATGCTAAAATGGACATGTGCTGCTTAGTAACAGACAAGAGTTTGTGGTGTCCTCTAGGGGGCGAACTGCACAGAATTACACCCAGATGGATAGAGGACAAGACACACTAGTTCAGAGAGTTTTGTCATAGTTTGCACCACAAAATTCCACTGCCCCAACTCACCTGCCACCCCAACCCCCTTCACACACACACACACACAAGCAACGGTAGATGAAAATGGGAGAGCAGATCAGATAGTTTAGATGAATTGTATGGACAGGTGATGCAGTGTGTTACCTGACATAAACCTTGTGACATTAATGAATTTTGGTGCATATGCAGCATTGTAATCCAAACAGTCAAAATGTCAGGATGCCTTGGAGCTTTGCCAAACTTTGAGCCTGTTTTTTTTCTCTCTAAAGGCTCTTTGGTAGTTCTGTGTGTTTTTTCTTATGCATTCTATATTTTGAAGCATTGTAGTGTATTTGATTGTTCAATTGGAACATGTGTACTGAAAGCATCACCCTGTGTTTTGACCCTTCTCCATTCTAATTCTACAACATGTTCTGGTCCTCAATAACTCAGTTTCTGCTATCTCCTATGTGTGGTTCTGTGGGTCAGACAGTGCTGACCCTTGGTTCAGGGTGGTCCAGAAACTGTGTGTGCACAGACAGGGCCAAGCTGTAAGCCCCCCTACCTCACTACCTCAGCCATAATGCCTGTCATTGTCTTACACCTGCTTTTGTCCCAACCCAGATCCTATTTCACATTCTTCCACTGCTAGAGTCAGAGTTGGGGTGAAGAGGGAAAACAGGGGTCTCTGGTTCCCACGAAAGGCAGCTCTGAATTAGGGAGTGCGCAAGAAGAGAGAGGGACAGAGAGTAGCAGGAAGAGACTGAAAGAGAGAGACTGAATAAATTGAAAGGCTGGGGAGCTGTGTGTGTGTGTGTGTGCGTGCGCGCGCATGTGTGTGTGTGTGGTGGTGTGTGTGTGTGTGTGTGGTGTGTGTGAGGGTAGAACTGTACGAGTTAACCTGAATCCGGAAACACGCTCAGGGAAAGTTCTGTCTGGATTAAGGCAGAATCTTATTTGCATCTGAGTCCAGAGTCCAGAAAGCAGATAAAATATTAAAGTATTACGTGGGGGTGGGGGGTGGGGGTGTTAGAAGTCAAGTTACAGACAAGAAAGAGAGAGAACTAAAGAGACACTATTTACCCAGCAGCCCCTGGGTGATGCTACAGTGGGTTATGGTTCTTATTGACTTTGCTAAGCCTTGAGTAAACACACTCATTGGATTTCATGCCAGATGTATTAGATGACTATTCCACATTGCCGACCTGAGTAAACAACAATCGGCAAAGCATGGAGTCCGTTGCCATACCAACGGAACCGCCGCCACTGCTGTTGTGACGTCATCCCTCTGCCTCCTGAGGAGAAGGGGGCTGATAGCAGAGTTATACAGCCGAGGACTCTGGACTCCGGGATTCCTCAAAGAAGAGAGGGAGAAAGAGGTGTATGAGGAGGTGGAGCAGAGAAGAGAGAGGGAAAGAGGTGTATGAAGAGGTGGAGCAGATTTGAGGAAGGCAAGGAACACGTGCTGAAAATCACTGAGGAGGATAATGTCTAGAACTTGGTTCTCATTCTTACACACTAGTCTGGGAACACACTAGTTGAAAATCAGGTCCATACTGGGCTTGACTGTGTGTTTGAGAAGATTTGACAGATAATAATAGTTTGCTGGGATTCTGGAGAGTCTGTGAGGATGGACGAAGATTCTTTAAAGGGAATTATATAGGAATATGTTCAGGCACTGTACAGACTGCAGCTGGATCCAGCACACAGTGGATCTGACTAAATTAAGGGTAACTGCTTTGGTCTGTAATTCACATGGGATTAGACAGACAAAGATGGTCAGCTGATTTCTAAATGACAGAAAGTTCTGCATCGTTGTGTAAAAACTGTGTATGAAGAATGGAGAAGCATTCACACAACACATCTGACAGGTATGTGAGCTCACCTGATCTTAGAATTCAGACAAACCAAAATTTTAGATATTTCATTGTTTCAGGAAAGTGTGTGCGTGTGCGTGTGTGTGTGTGAGCGCGCACGCGCATGCACGCGAGTGTGTTTATGTGTGTCCGTGCGCCTGTGTGTGCGTGTGTGTGTGTGTATGTGTGTGCGCGTGCATGTGTGTCCGTGTGTGTGTGTGTGTGTGTCTATGCGTCTGTGCATATGTGTGTCTGTGTGTCCATGTGTCCATGTGTCTGTGTGTGTAGGACCAGGCTCTTTAAAATTTGAAGTGATGTTGTCAGAGTCGCAAGTCCAAAATTTAAACTACTGACCAACCACTTCCACTTAGTTTATATTAACCTGACATGGTCAAGAATCAAGCTGACAAACCTCTGATGAATCTTTCGGCTCTTGGCCTGTGGTACAAAATTGTATTGGAGGTCACACAACCTGAACCTGGCCAAGCAGGATCATCATACACACTCTTTACACAAACACTGACATGACTACCTGAGAGAAGGAAAGGGAGAGTGAGAGAGAGAGTTCAAAATTACACAGAGAGAGAGAGAGAGAGAGAGAGAGAGAGAGAGCCACAACGTGACACTTAGGAATGCTGTAAATATTTAACAATGTCTTGTTAGACGTTGCTAACATGCCAAAGACCTCCGCCTAGCACCTGCTTCTCTCTCTCTCTCTCTCTCTCTCCCTCTTTTTCTCTCGGTCTCTCTCTCACTCGTTTTGAAGAACCGTTGTTACTTTTTGACAATAGAGGTGACTTGGCCATGACTGATCTATATACAGCTGAAGCTCCAGACAATATCACTTGCACACACACACACACACACACACACACACACACACACACACACACACACTGTCTGATGTTAATCAGTAACTTAAACATGCAAACTCCGTGCACACCAACTGTTACACAACTTTGTTCCAGGTGTGTGTGTGTGTGGTGTGTGTGTGTCAGGGAGTTGGATATCAGGCAGCAGCTTTTAAGTAGCTTTTAAGTGTGTTGTTCCCTGACACTGCAAATAATTACTCAAGGTTATGCTGACTGTGTGTGTATGAACATTTGAGAGGCCTGACTGTTTAAGCTTTCATGAGATGCCACTCTGCAGGTGGAACAGCTATACCTATGCACCTAAAGAGCTTACTACCTCTTCTCAATTTTATAATCATTTTGAGACAGATATTACAACTCTATTATACTTCTATATATTATATATCTATATTATAACTTTAACTCTGGCAACCGTGTCTTGAAAAATGAGATATTTCTCTTGCATGTTAAACCACTTGGATTATGGTATATGCAAAACCTATTGGTGATATCTTTGATGAGTTCAAAAACACAGAATAGATTTCCAAAAATGATTAACTTGACCACATTCTATGTAAATCTATTCCTGAATGTCTGCTAGTGTAAATACCATGTAACTACTATGGTAATGAATCCTAGTAATGTTTTATTTGTGATGATAATGTTGATTTTACCAGGTTATGATTAATCCTATGTTTATGGTAAGGGTGATTCCTGTGTTTACAGTAAGGGTGAATCTCGATTAGAGTTTGCAGTATTACAGTATATAATGAATGTGCAAAATAGCTGTAGCTTGTTTCAATTTATCCGTTTATAGAGTTCAGTGAGATTTCTTTTGTATACCTTTAAAGCCCCACACCAGCCTGTTTCAGGATTTTAGCATTTTCATCATTTACAACACATTACTTTCATGCCAGCTCCTTGTCAGCTCCTTCAGCACTCCCTTCATTACATAATGTTCATATTTCATTCTGGTCCTGTTTTGCGTGGCATTAGGGAGGAGGAAAACCTCTAGTCCATACGAAGGGAAGTCTGCAGAAAGCAAACACAGAGTAGCCATTGAGCAAGGTTACTTCTGCCCCAGTGAAGAGAGAGAGAGAGTGGGATTGAGAGAGCACCGTGGCTCTAATTGAGCAGAGGAAGTAAAAGACAGGGCTGTTACAAGGCTGGGTTGTTTGTTTGTTTGTTTGTTTGTGTACTGTTTACCGCTGGTCAGAACATGCTGCCCTGTTTGCTCACTAGTCCTTCATTATAGGGCTGTTTCCAAACTGTTGACATGGCAACTGTTCCAGAGACTAGAGTCACTAATATTATTGGGTGTTACTATGAATGTTGAGTGGCGAAAGTCTGCAGTTATGAGTTGGGGGAGACTTAGATTGGCATAAAAAAAACCTTTTAATAAATGTTGTGGATGATGTGGTTGGTTTTGGATTTTTCTTATCACATTATCATGTATTACTTGATGACAGCTCTGTAATCTAATGAAATTGACTGTGGAATACTAGTCTACTGAACAAAAACAGAAACTGCTTTTAAAGAAATCAAAGAATGTTAATTCTGAACTGAAGGAACAGTGTTTATGTTTATTTTTGTATATTGACGCAGTGGGCAGTGGGGGATGCGGGGGGGGGGGGGGGGGTCCCACTTGTTAGCAAAATGACCAAAATGCATCCCCCTGGTTAACCTGCCATCCCACTATATCCTCTATAGAGTAGTGACAGTGACCATTGGGCCATCCCCCCTGTTGGCCATTGGGCCATCTCCCCTGTTAAAAAACAACCAGTCACCTGCTGTATAGAAGTACACAGCATGCTCAGTTACCCATTATTTTGGGCACCATGGCTAAACGAGGAGATCTCAGTCTGATAAGGGGTCAGTATGTGGAGTGTGTTTGGCAGGTCTGTCAGTCACACACACAGACTCCTCAGCCTCTTCATGTTCCATGGAAAACTGTGGCTAAGGTGGTGTTAGCATAGGAGGTTTGAAGGAAAGACATTATCAGCTAGGGTCAGCCCTGGTCAAACGTGTATACTCTTCAACCATGATGTTTGTTCGTTGGCTAAAAATACAAGGCAAAACAAAGAAATCAGTTGACTACAAATGTCACTCTAGGACATGAGTAGGCAGCCTTGTCAACACTTCAGTCAGACCTTTGAGGACCCCACAAAGAAGGATACTGCAGTTGAATTTCAGTACAGAAACTCCTTACACTTAAAAATGGACACTGCTGAGTAGGGTGGCACAAAGACCAGCGGCAGTAGTTTGCTGAGCGGTGAAGTAAGTGATGTGGCAGGACACATCATCCTGAGCCTTCTCTGAGGTGGAGAGGTGCATGTGAAACACGTGTCAGGCACAGCCTGCAGACCAGAGCGCTTGTGTTTGGTGTCGTCACGGACAGCTCTGTCGTGCCTTCTGTTTACCATCATCAACGAAACTCCAGTGGGATTATGGAAGACTGTCACATTTCCATGGTGGCTCCACACCCTACTGACATACATGATGTTGTACTTTCTTTTTTGCTTGGATAGGTTTTTTTTTAAATAGCTCTCACATTAACCCTGTAGACCTTCAGGACATTTATATGCAGGAAAATCAACGCTAGCAAAGTTCCTGTGTGTAGCCTGGTCTGTCCTTTTCGCACATTCTTGTGTTGACAATTTCTGAAGGATCCATTTGCATTGAATTAACAGGATGTGTATCTGAGGAGGAGGTGACTTGGTGTGGTGGGATGTTGCCATGGCAATGAGAACATTTAACAGGTGAGGGATAGGACAGGTGTGGAACGGGACACGAAGTCTTCAGTTTCAGCTCACAGGGAACACTCACCAGGGTGGCCTGATGCTTGATGCTTTATTTTCATTTTTGGCCACACTCTTTATGTACACTTTTTATATTTTTAGCCACGCTGTAAGCTTAAATTATTAATTGGATAATTGAACAGAATTTAGAAGAAATATATTTCCGCCTGAAAAAAAAATTAAATGACATAAACTCAGAATTGTGCTTAAAGTTGGACTTTAGGCTTAGCTGTCAGTCCAGAGGTCAATCAAAACACTGTGTAATGTAATTCATCAATTTATCTGAATGTTTTGGTTTTACAGTTCAGATTCTGATAAACATAACAGCTAAATGCTGTCAGCCAGGTATCCTAAAGTGTAGATCACAGGCACAGTCATGTCCACACTGCAACTGGAAGAGACTTCCACAACACCTCAGTGCCCTGTCAAATACAAAATTACAGTAAGTGTAGCGATTTGCTGTGGATTTGAAGATTTTTCTTTATCATACTCTCTCTCACCTTATGATGATGTAGTTTTTGGTCAGTAGTGTACAAATGGTTTTCTCTGAGTGATGAGGGTACCTTTTGAGTAGGACTCTAAGTGGGAACGATTCCATTTCACTTTGAAAGAGTGGCCCAGTTCACACACACATACTTCGACTGTTCACCCTGGAGATGCTGCTCTTCCAACTGATATTTGGTAAAGAGAGATGGAATGTTTGCTAAAGAGCACTCCCTTGCACTCTCTCTCTCTCTCTCTCTCACTCTCTCTATCTCTGCCTTGCTCACACATTTTGTTCACACGTTTTGTCCTCCTGTCTGGTATTTTTGTCTTTGGTAGTGAATGTCTGTGTCTGTGTGGTGTGGTAACAGAGCCTTTGTGGTAAAGAACTGGAAGGCTGGAATGAGGAAAGGGGGGGGGGGCAAGAGGAACCTGCTCAGTGACATCACTCCTGTGTTCTCTGTTCAGACCTAGGCCTTTTCTGATTGGCTGTGAGGAAGGCAGTAATTTGAACTCCTCACTCAGGTTTGGCTCTCCTGTTTGAGAGAGAGAGAGAGAGAGAGAGAGAGAGAGAGAGAGAGAGAGGGAGAGAGTGAGAGCAAAAGAGAGAGTGAATGTTGAACAGGGTTGAGAGGACAGTATTCTGTCTGCTGTCTGTTGTGAACAGCTCTGTAGATGTGTGTGTGGTTTTGGGATTTGCTTCTGCTGGTTTGTTTGGCAGTTTGAACAGAGAGAACAGAGAGGGTAGAGGGGAATTTGTTTTTCCATTGCTTTTGGCTTGGACTCTGGTACTTCTGTGGTAGGAGAAAAAATAGCATCTTGTCAACATTTGATCTGAGTGAGTCAGGTAAGCCAACTCACCTGTTCGGTGAGCAACCACACACACACACACGCACACACACACATGCACACACGCAAACACACACTCTAATGTGAGACTTTATTCTGGGAGTGTCTTAAAAACACTAAATAGACAGTCATGGTGTTTTCTGTGGCTTTGAGCTCCTGTCGCTTTTGGTGAGAAAATCGTGTAGCATGTGTATATTACATACACACACATAAACATTTGTTTATGTGTGTGTATGTAATGTGAGCAAGCCATTAAAGAACCAGAAACCAGATACACCAGATAGAGATGAAATTCCTAATTCCTAACTTTTGCCAACTTCTAAAAAGCTCAGCTTGTAAGTCTCATTTCTGAGACTTTAATCTCAAGTTTGTTTGAAGTTTTGTAATTTTGTTTTTTAATGTGAAGTAGTAATGGAGAGACCAGGTGGTTGAGTTACGACCGGGAATGTGCCTGATGTTTTGCATTGCTTTGCGTGTCTGTGTCTGGGTTTCCATATGTAAATCACATTTTGTGTCTTTGTGATCTTTCTGAGATACAGCTGAGGTATGGCAGGATTTTAGCACTGCTTTGAACTCAGCTGAAACTCAACTGAAGTCGGTGCTCAACTGATTCTATCTAACTCCATTTTTCACACGATGGGGATTAATCAGAT
>NC_044497.1:43540275-43557775 GCF_902362185.1 Chanos chanos
TGTGTGTGTGGAAAATGGCATGGCAAGAGCCACCTTAGTCAAACACACCAGTAATAATGTGGGATTCCATGATACCCAAACAAATGCAAAGACACATGTGAGAGATACAGGCAGAAAAAGAGGAAGAGAGAGAAAAAAAGATAGAGGGGGATCAAAGCAATAGGGTCAAGAGAAAGGATATAGAGATATAACCATTTACACACACAAACCTGCACACACGCTTCCACAAAGGACATCTTTTGATGACCCTGACAAGTGAGTGGTGACTCACGGAGAGATAACAATACCCTCTCATCCTGCAACCAGCATTTTATTGTTCTTGTATACAACACACACACACACACACATGCATGCACGCACACACACACACACACACACACACACACACACGAACTCCCTGGCCCTTTGACCTGGGCTTTTGCTTTAGACAGACTCAGGGGAGATTTTGTACTGCTCACTGGAAAATAGATACAGCAACAGAAGCTGGTACTCATCACACGACAGATGAAGCAGTTGAAACTGAAAAGAGAGTTAACTTTGAGTGTTTAGATCACAGGCCCCTTGTTCAACCCAAACCTCATTCATTACAAGTTAGAACAACATCAAGATGATGCATATAAATGCTTTATATTTGTGTGGTTTCAGTTTTTTTTTTAAGTAATTTGATGAAATATGATTTAAAATCCTGTTAAATGAAGGTGCTGCATTCTTCAAAATGTAAGAAATATTAATAATGTTTATTATTTAATGACTACTTTTTAATGTTTTAGGGTTTACCACTTCATGTCATGTGTTGTACCTCGATATCACCCAAATATACTGGCCTGTACTGGGTGGAGACTATGACGTTCTTGTCAGACTAGCAGTCCTGCTCTCTGAGCTGACCCTCCTCACATACTATACTTGAATCATCTCAGTTTGAAGAAATTATTCTGCTCTTCTCTCAAACATTACAGATAGTAAACCTCTATGCTCACAATTTGCAGATGTGTAATTAATAAATATACATATATGTATTTTTTGCTCTAGAGATTGGTGTCCTGATCTTTGCTGTAGTGAACTTCGTCCCCAGTCTGCCTCCTCCAATCACGGATCCTGCAACAGTGAGCCCCGCCCGCTGTCTGCCTCCTCATCCAATCACGGGCCATCTCAGGACAACTTGGGATGCTCAGGAGTTAAACTACGCATCAGAAACAGGTCTGCTCAGTGTATGTTTGTGTTTCTGTGTGTGTGTGTGTGTGTGTGTGTGTGCCTGTGCCTGCATGTAATGTCTATATTTGTATTAATGTGGTAATCATTTCAGAATGACACTACTGTTTCCCTTGACACTTTTTTGTTTGTCAGGGAACATAATAGTGATTGTGTTTGTGTTCATACAGAACACAGGCAGCAGCACAACACCACTCCCATGGGAAATTTGTATTTTTGTGTGTGCTTTTGTATTTGTGTGTTCCAACGTGTTTTCAGAGCAACAGCTTAAACGTTTAGGCATGTATTTTGAGCTCACTGCTGCATCAGCACTTGCTGGAGAGGAAATCAGCAAACAGGGTATTTGAAAATGCTCCCAATCCAGAGAAAAGAAACAGAAAACCTCTTCCTTACCACTAACATTCCACCAAAAAGAGGACAATGACAACAGGAAGAGGAAATGTAGTAGGGTGACACTTTTACAGCACACCGGTGCAATCTTTGCAGAACATCCTCTTTTTGTTCAGACTGTATGTTTCTTATATTCTGAGGTTTAGCTCCACAAAAAGAATCTGGAAAGGTATCCAGGTTGTGATAGACATGCCAGGTGTGTTGCTTATGTTTTACAGAATGCCTCAACTATTGGACTCTTGAAATTTCTATCCCTTGCAAATGCATCGCCATGGGGATAGAATGATGAGGTACTGTGGCTTCTCTCCGTTGTAGACTTAGAGGTAGGGGCAGGAGGTTCCTGTATCGTTGATCATTATGGAAACAGAGCAGAGAGATTCTAGGGCATCTTTCCTTTCCGCTGTGGAGGTGGAAGAGAGCAGTTGCCCACAATCATACACACTCAGGAAGATATAACTGTGGGAAAAACAAGCTGTTCTACCTACAGCTATGTCACAAATAGTCATGTCCCCAGATTGTGCTTGTGTGTGTGTGTGTGTGTGTGTGTGTGTGTTGCACACTATATCAAGGATATAGGGCTATATGTGACCTGACAAATATATGTACATAAAGGGGTATATATCACCTAAATAAGGAAGTAATATGTTGTCCTTTTGTAGCCTAATGTTTGATGACTTCAGTGGTGTCATAAAAAGATGTTAGTGATGAGCATCTTGGTCTAAAACAGGGCATTACGAGGAGGCTCATTCCGATAGATGGTGCTATGATCCTCATGGCTCTACTGTGCCCTCCTGAGACAGAAAGACAAGCAAACAAATACCAGTCCTTTAGAACAGAGAGAGAGAGAGACACCGAGAGAGAGAGAGAGAGAGAGAAATGGAGAGGATAGTAAGGAAGCAGAGACACACACACACACACACATACGCACACATACACACACACACACACACACACACACACTGAGTATATTTAACCGAACACCTTGCACCACCAGAATCTGTTGAATTGGCTAAATGAGTGAGAGCTGCACACCCTGAATTGGAGAGTGGGTCAATTTGGAGAACAGAAATTGACATAGTACTAGAGGGCTCTACCCCTCCTCCGGCTAGTGACACTATGCCCTTAAGCAAGGCCCTTATCTTCAAGTTGCTCCAGGAGTGCTGAAAAATAGCATCCCTATCTCTCCTACTCCTTAGTCCCACACAAAGGCCTTAAAAAAGAGATAAAAACCGTTTCAGTCAGTTACAGCATCTCATCAGATTGTTTGTAAAATATTTTGGTTTAGCATAAGAAGTCTGTTGAGAATGATTCGGGGACTTAAGAAAAATGTCTTGTGGTGTTGGGGTTTTTAGATACATCTTTAAAGACTTTTTAGACCACCTCTGTTCCACATCTCGTGGTTAGTATTGGATTGTTATACAGGCTTGTGTGTGTGTGTGTGTATTTTTTATTGGGTTTTAAATCTATTTTTAAGACTAACAGTAGAGATGGGTGTTGTGAAGAGGCGTGGTGTTTGCCATTATACGTCTCTTCTAACAGTTATTAAAAACAGCACAAGTGTGTTTTGAAGTACACTATGTCTCTGAAACGGTGAAACTCATTTCCTGCGTGGATGATCTGATGGCATAGAGAGATGCCCAGTGCAGTGTGGTTTGACGACACTTGGACAGGAAAGGGGTCTGCTGGACTCCAGGGGGACTGCATGTCAAGATGGACTGTGTGGTGATAAACATATCCCCCTTCCTCTGGAGGCCCAGACACACTGAGTTTCTTCTATGCTCTCTCTCTCCCTCTCTCTCTCTCTCTCTCTCTCTCTCTCTCCCTCTCCCGCTCTCTCTTTTTCTCTCTCTCTCTCTCTCTCTCAGTCTCTCTCTCCCTCTCTCTCTCTCATCCTCCCTGTTCTCCTCTTTTTATTATCTTTATGCATGCTTTGTATCTGCTTTTCTTTCTCTCTGTGTTGGTGTAGCATTTTTTTCATGGTAGTCAGTTTCTGGAGCTTTTGTGGATATTAAATTAATAAGAGGTAATGATATATAGTTCAGATATTTCACCCACATATTTTGCTGCACATTCTTCAGCTTGTACGTGGTTGTATTATATCCGTGTCCCTGGAGAGAAGATTAAACCTCCACACACAGTGACACGATTAATTACATTTCCTCTCCCCACTGCTCTGATAAGGTCAAAGTGCTCTCTGTTTGTTTTTTGTGTAAGTTCTTCACATTCTTTCTTTGGCACATCATACACACACACACACACGCCGTACACACACATGTATACCCAAGTACACACTGCACACATACATGTACAAACACAGACACACACACACACACACACATAGACACACAAATAGCAATGTATTTTTCGTGTCAGGAATGACCACATCTTGCAAGAACTCAACAGTGATCTAACTGATAGACATACGCACACACTCTCACATACAGATGCACCCTCCCTGCAGGACCTGGGGTCACCAGTCTGAGCATGAAGCTGCTCCTCAGACCAGGCAGGGACCCCCCCCCCACCCCCCCACGCACACACACCCATTCCACCCCTATTCCAATCTAATCCTGTCTCCAATTTCAGTTTCCTCACAGATCAAACAGATTACAGAGCTGGACTGTGTTTCCCAGGACTCAGATAAGGTTTCTCTAGGCAGACACACCCAGCCCTGCTCAGGCCCTCATAGACAGCACAAAAGAGAGGCCCAACAGTGGGGAAAAATGCTTTTTTTTTTTTGTGGGTTCTTCCCGGCGTCTGAGACGGACGGATCTTGTGTTCCCGACAGATTCCCTGAGGTCGTGTTTCATGGGAGTGTAGGGAGGAAAACCTTTTTCCCTCCTGGGAGAGCAAATAGGAATGGACACCACGGAAATCTGTCTCTTGTGTTTGGGGACGGAAAGAGGTGTTGGCCTTTTTGTCCTCATCTTCTTAACTTAAGGCTCTAAAAGATGAGCTCCTGCAGATGCGTGTTTGTGTATGTGTACGTCACCATTCCATGCAGTCTCTTTTGTCCCCTGTACTCCAGTTGCCCAACACCGATGAAGACACACACATACATACCCACACCATACACACACACACAGACACACACACACACAGACACCATCCTTGTTTAGCCCTGGGACACACACTCATCACAGTTTAGAGGAGAGGAAGCACACAGACACACCCAAATAATGAGGTTGTTCTGGCCTTTTCTGGTCCTTTCAAGAGTCTGATTGTGGCCCAAGGGTGTGGATGGGGTTGATGACTTCACTGGGGGGGGTCATGTGTTGGGTTGGTTGAACAGAGGGGAAAGGAGAGAGAAAGACACAGAGATCTCTTTGTTGCCTGTGTTAGCGCATGCTATCATGTGTTAGCTTTCCCCCCTGGCCCTGTAATCTACAGACTGTTTCTAGTCTGGGATGTTGTGTCAAGACATCCTAACTTGTTTTTGCTCTAGTTTTTCTCACTAATTGACCTTTATTTGTCCTCTGACTCCCCCCTTCCCCCTCCCCAGTTCTATAAGTATTTTTCTAACTTTTTATCCTTTATCCATCACATTACTCTGTATTTCTCTTTTATTGCTCTATAGACTGCCTTTCCTCCCCCGCCCTTACTCTCTTTCCTCATCCCCCCCCCCCCTTTCTCTCTCTTCCTCCCTCTATCTCTCTTTCTCTGTGGTTTGTCCCCAGTGCTGTGTGTTGGGCTGCCAGGGCAGGATGTTTATTGTGTTTGTTATCTTATGAGCAGTAATGATGCTTAATTACATTGTTGTAATGAACCTTGCGTATCTACGCTGCTAACCGCCCAGCCACTACCTGCCGCCTGCCACTTAGCTCCAGAGTTTCGTTGGTGAAATCAGGAGATGCCATGGAACTTCTCGGGGCTTTTTACCGAAGGAAACTGCGCAGAAAGCAGAAGAATTCAGTCACAGGACGGTCGGATGGAGCGCTGTGCAAGTCGCCGTCAGAGAGCAGTGTCAACAGTCTGGCCACAGGACTCATCTCCAGAGTACTCAGGTTTACCGCTAGGTAACTTTTGCCAGGCACAAAGAATGAGGCGTAGCACCTCCAAGTAATTGTTACTAGGTGATGATAAGTGAGGGTGGTTCACCATCAGGTAATGGTTGCTACACATCAAGCGTCAGTTGGTTTACTGTCAGGTAATGGCTGCAGTGTGATTTGCCGTCAGGTAAGTGCTAAGAGTGGGATAGTTTTCTGTCTGGTGACAAACGATAAGTAAAGAACAGCGTGGTTATTCAACCAGGAGATGGTTACTAATTACTTATTTTGATGAAGTTTCTGGACAGATGACAGTTGCCACAGTACATACTAAGTGCTCTGGTACTCAGCTAAGTAATATAGGTGTTTTTTTGGGTCAGTAACAGGCTCACAGCCAGTAAAGCATGGAATGGTTCAGGTGATAATGGTGGCCAGTGAAAAGAGATTTTGTACTGGTGAGACAGCATTGGTAGTCCACAGTCTGGTAACAGCTGATATATAACTTAGCTTGTAGGTTGAGGTGATATAGACCATAGTAACAGCTGTCTAGTGTAGACTGAGAGGTTGATCATAATGTGAGAAAGAGACAGTTTGGTTTCAGACTGCTTGGCACTAGATGTTTTGATGTTGCAGTGATGGATTCGGAGGGCATTTTTGGTCTGAGAAATTTTCATTTTTGCCATACAACTCTCAGAATCATGGAGAGAGGTTATCCAATTAGGAGCTGTGGAAAATATGTCAAAAATGTGATATAATTACACTGTAGAGGTTATTAAGAATGACTGCTTTCATGCTGCATTTAGATAGTGTAGTTTCCTGTTTATGCTTTGAGCTGCAAGCACTGCACTTTCAGATGGTCAGGAGATCTGACTCATCTGTGGGTTCAGCAATCCCCCCGCCAGTCCGAACCTCACATTCTTTAAGTTCTCAGAGTGAACACCTGGAGCTTATCAGTTTATTTGCACCGTACTGAAGAATTTGAATTCTTTAGCCTGTTTAGTGTAGAGGAGTTTAAGGGGACTGTTATTAAGCTAATTAAAAGGCTCTCTCTCTTTCCTGCTCTCTCTCTCTCTCTCTCTCTCTCTCTCTCTCCCTGTTTTCTTTTTCTGTTCACTTGAAGAGGAGTATGAAGTGTTGGTATTTGAGATAAAGTGATGATTACTCTTATCTCACCGCATCAGCTTGTAAAGAGGGAGGATTTCTGTTCTGATTTTCTCTAGAAGACGGGGTAAGGGAGAGAGCTGTCATTTTGATGATATGGTGCATATGGAGATGGATATTGTGAAGCCTTGTGTAGCTGCTGCTGCAGTAGGGTCAGTCAGCACAATGACAGGTTACCATGGTGCTAGGTGTGTGTCCTTGGTCATATAGAGGAAACTTGAGGGACCAAGAGCAAATGATATCACATCATGGTCTGGTGTCATTATTTGAATAATAGGGATTGCTATATTGCTGTTACATTCCCAAGTAATAGACCATCACACTTTTCTATTGCTTTGTCTTGAAAATATAGATGCTTCTTCTCCATGTATGGATGGCCAGTATTTGTTGAACTGATGGCTTTTTTCCCTTGTTGTCGAAAGAGAAGAGTGAGTCATAACATCCTTTCTGCATCCTAGTGCAACAATACTGAAAAAGTAGCCTATGTGCCATCAGACCTTGTCTCAGTGCCAAACTCTCTGTTCACCTCACCGCCTCATTGTTCTCATTAGTGTACAGACACTTTGACCTCCCAGATTTGTTTCACAATTAGATTTTTTTTTTACTCATCTGTTGAATATTTGGTTGAGTGCTCCTTGAAATTGATACCACATACTGATATTTCATTTTACTCATCTTACTCTCATAATAGGTGTTTTGATGTGTTATATTCTCAGTGAACTTGCTGGGTACACTGTATTCTACGCAGATGGTTTAGGGAGTGCTTAAGGGGCACAACAGGGACTTATGTGTGGGGTAAGAGGTGGCTTTTGGGTTGCAGTGAAATAAAGATGAGTATTTTAACTGTGCTCAGTGGTGTCGAGTGTCAAACTTAAGTTTTTATGAAAAGGCTCGAGAGGGTGTCAGAAAGGTCAACACTGGCCAGATACAGAGTACAGAGGCATTGTTCACCAAGTGTGTTGTGCCGGAGAGGCAAAAACAGAGCATTCATCAGGAATAGGGAGGGGAAACAGTTAAGTGACTGTCTGTGAAAGACACTCATTATCCTGTAAACTGTTACAAACACAAAATGCCAGTGCAGTAGACAGCATTACCACTCTTACTCTAACTCCAGCTGTCGGCAGACTCAGGGTGAAGGAATAGTTGCGCTGAAGTAGTGAATAAGTGGAAATTGGTTATTACATGACTGCTCATTCCAGACTGTCTCAGTATAGTTTTGCAGTTTTCACAGCATATTTGTGAATGTTCATTTCCATAGTATACACCCGTTTGGAGTGTCACAGTTTATTTTTACACTCTATAAACACTTGCATTGATAAAATTTCTTTTCAAGGGCTTTCGTAATTTCATTTACTCCGGTGAATGTGGATTACGTAAGCACAAGAAGTGTCTATTATGCAGAAATAAGTCGTATTACTGTTATTCCAATAAAGTTAGCTGAATTGAAAAAAATGAACAATAACTACTAAAATGTCATTGTTAAGTTCTTGTGAAGTTCTTGATCAGACAATGTAATGTAATATGACGTGAAAAAGTGCCGGACCAAACAAAGACACTCAGCAGTTCAGTAGAAATGTGACTGATTTGGCTCCTGAAGTTCCTTTTCTTCACTAAACATAAATGTGAGTCAGCTTCTCAGATGTTTAGACTTAAAGTCTCTTTTCCAAATATTAGTCTGTTTTTGATGGGCGATAGGCTCTTTTGAGGGTGAACATGTTTGTTTGATGGAGTTCATTTAATTAGAGTGAGATAAAGCATCAGGCTATCATGCTATCATTTCTGCTGACCCCCCCCCCCTCTCTCTGTCTCTCTCTCTCTCCCCTTATTCTGTCCAAAGTGTCCATATATGCTCTCTCTCTAAACCAGTATTTTATACATTTATGGATCGGCTCAGTGGCAGGTAGGCTCACAGGACTCCATTATGGTGTGAGACTGGGCCTCAACTCTGTTTATTTTAAAGATGCATAAAGATAACACATGCAATGTAGTATTCACTGTATGACTGCAGCAGGGTTTTGGAGTGTGTGTGTGTGGGTGTGTGTGTGTGTGTGTGTGTGTGTGTGTGTGTGTGTTTGAGGCAATGTGAATTATTAGATCTCGATGTCTCTTCTGTCATTTCAATTGCCTGCATTGTTAATATTTCTCTCTCTCTCTCTCTCTCTCTCTCTCTCTTTCTCTCTCTCTGTCAGACGGAGTGAGCCTGTGTCTCGTCCTCACTCCTGGCACTCCACTAAGCTTGGGGAGTCTCAACAGGATCACAGTATGATGCAGATATCCCAGGGCAGCATGGGAGCCTGGCACCAAAACTACCACTCCAGGTTTGAACAATCAGGCCACTGCCTGCCTAACAATAGAGCTCTCTCTATCAGTCTCTCTGCATTACCCTCTGTCTCTGTCTCTCTCTCTCTCCTGAAGAGACACATCGAAATGAGGTCAGAAGATCATGCCATAGAAGTCGCTTATTGTTTGTGAGACACAGAATCCTCTGCAATCACATTACTATCCAAGCCTCATGAAGGAACATTTGCTAAGCACAAGATATTTCAGCAGCTCTTAACAGAGCAACCCTGTCAGCAGAAATCATTGCATCACTATTGTCAAAATAAAACAGGTGCCACACAACAGCTCCATAGAAGTAGCATGCAACTGGAAAGCATATATAATTCTCTAGCCTGACTGAATCCTATTTTCTGAGGAGTAAAAAGACTACACAGACTTGCACAGAGGTACATTGTAGGATGGAGAAAGGCTGTTTGCCAAGGTCATGTGATATTACCTTAGGCTATGAGAGTTTGCACATTGCACTGTGGTTGAGTTGTCATAACGAGTTATCTGGTATGCTGCATGTGGTTTGCTGAAGAATCATTGACTGGAGTATTCACTGCACAGCAAATTTAGGATAACTCAAGAGAAAGAAGAAAGTAATTCCTCCAAAAAATTAAAATAAATGGTGACAAACTTAAACAACTGTCAAGTGTACTTAATCAAAAATGAGTCCTGTTATTCTCACAATATGCGTAACCGTTAGAGGTTATCCAATGTCCAATCCCAAAGAATACCTTGTGAAGACATAAAGATAATAGATAGTGTGTGAAACGAATCTTATTTCTTGTTGCTGTATATTTTAATAACTTAACACATGCCTAACAATGACTAACCGATCTCTTCATGGGTCAAGAAGAAAGGACATTGGTACCTTTTCCCCAGGTGATACTGCAATTAGATATATTATTGCCATTTACATTTGCTTATCATCTGAGTAAAACATTGAAGTATATACTTTACAGTCTCTGTAATTTTACAGCCATTTTGTTTTTGGGCATTTTTACTTGAATCATTGCTAAAAAAAATTCAGCTGGTTTGGTATAATAATTAAATGAAGGGGAGAAAATACTTTTTTCCTGCAGGGAATTTCTTGTAAACTATGTTGGAAACCACCAAACTAAAACTGTTGGTATCAGTCAAGTCTTTTATTTCAAGTACTTTCAGACACTACAGTGTGAAAACAAGTTGTGGTCAGTTTCAGTTATCTGCCCACCTCAGCTCATTTTCCTACCTTCTTAATTTTTTTTTTCTCTTTGTAGTTAGACAAACACATAAGTCATAAATACATATAAACCCACAGTGGAGGGAGCAAGGCCGCATGCATTAGCAGCATGTAGGGCCACAGGCTCATCCCCCTGCTATAGAGCACTGCTTTTGTGACCTGTGACGAATGGCACATTACTCCAATAATTTATTTAAGGAATACTGCAAATTGGTATATCTGTCACTTCCCTTTCTTTCCCTTTCCCTTGCAATAAAGAAATGGATTTTTAACAGATGACCATTATAAAGGTTTAATAAACATGAAAAAAAAATTTTTTTTGAACTACTGACCATGATTAGTAGCTTTCTGTATGTCAGACTGCTCACTTGCAGATGATATAGATTGTAAATGAAAAACTGTAGCCCATAGTTCATGTTCATTCATTTAAATGTTGTTTGTTTGTTTTTCTTCTTATTTGTTTCATCGTTGCAGTGCCTCTACCACTGACCTGTCCAGTTATGAGGCAGGTTACTTGAGGAAAAGCCCAGATCAGTACAGCTCCCGGGGCAGCATGGAGAGTCTAGACCCTCCACACCCTACCTACAGTTCCTGCCACCAGCTGTCCTCTTCCAAATCCTCCAACAGCATTGACCACCTCCACAGCAAGCGTGACTCAGCCTATAGCTCTTTCTCTACCAGCTCTAGTATCCCAGAGTACCTTACAGCTGCCCCATCATTCAGTAAAGAGCGTTCCTATTCTATGGAGAACTTTCCCCAACAGAGAGGGGCAGAGGGCATGCAACAGGCAGATATACGCTACGTCCGTACTATCTATGATCCCCAGCAAGGTGTGTCTGAGGAACATGAGGTAACTTCCACAGGGCTGATGAGGACCAATGAGAGCAGAGCACAGGTCAGAGGTGGGAGTGGTCAAGGCCGAGGTAACAGTAGTTGCAGTGGGAGTAGTGGGAGCAGCAGTGGTGGAACCTCAGTATCACACCGACACAGTGTAGGGCCAGTGTGGGTACAAGCACAAAACCGTAACTCCTTTGAGAGTCTGAAGGGGGCACCAGCACCACCATTACGCAGTGACAGCTATGCAGCAATTCGCAACCATGAACGGCCCAACTCCTGGTCCAGTCTAGAGCAGGCCCGATCTCTGAGAGCCCTCCACAAAGGCTCCTGGCACCACTCCAGTGGTTCTGTGGCATCTGGCAAGTCCTCATTTGGGCTTGAGGCACAGCTGCACACTGTAATTGAGAAAAGTCCTGAGAGCAGCCCCACCACTAAACCCAAACAGAGCTTCCCTCAGGCTTCACAACCTGGGCGTCCAATGCTGCCCACTGGCATCTATGCTGTGCCACCACCTGAACCCCATTTTGCACAAATCCCCACTAGCAGCCACAGTTCTAGTGGTGTTTACCCAGCACTTGCCAAGGAGAGCAGGCACACCTCTCAGAGGGATCAGGACACAGGGTCTGTAAGTGGAGATACAGTGGTAGTAGAAAATGGATACCAAAGCAGCTCCATCCAGCCTCATGGCTCAGCTCAGCCTAAGCAAACTGAGCGAGGGCAGGAGGAAGCCCAAACCAAATGCGGTCTGTACCGGACACATTTACAAGCACAGGACCATATGCCCTCTGTTGCATCTATAAACCAGGAAAGGAGGGATCCATACACACCAGTGCAGCAAAGGGGAGAGAGACTAAATTATCCTTCCAACACAGAGATCACTGATAGTCACAAATTCACCAAGGAGGAGGAGCAAAGTAGATATGCAGAGCAAAGCAGCTACTCGGGACCTACTTATATGGCAGGCAAAGTTGCTCAGGGACAGGTTCCTCATTCTTATACGGCTAGCTCAGTGCAAGCACATGGAAGTGACTCAAGAAGCAGTGCTTCTGTGAGGCAACACACTGACACAAGAGCCTACCAGGAAAGAGATCCGGATCATCCTCTGACCCGGTTGGAGAATGCCCTGGCAGAGGTGCAGAGGTGTGGTAGTCCTGAAAGCACAGCTAGCCAGTACAGCTTTCAGAGTGAACGTAGCATGTCTGTTCTTGAAAAAGTCAGTCACTTTGAGAGGCGTGAGCAAACAAAGCCTCGTAGCCACAGTTGCCTTTCCAACTATGGTTCATCTGCTCGAGCAAGCCAGGCATCTCGGAGTGCTAAGAGTTCTGTGTCTGGTGTGGAGGACCTCCGTAACATGCTGGAGAGAAGCAGCAACTTGTCCCAGCAAGGGAGAACTAGGAGCTATTCTAGTGCACTAAGCCATGAAGGTAATAATGATGGCCTCCAGGAGTGTCTGAGTCATACAAGTGCTGAACATCCTCAGGCCAGATACTCACAGAACCCTACCACAATCCTGCCAAGAAGCAAGAGCACCTTCCAACTCACTGAGGAGAATGGCCAGGATTCCCACTGGAAAGATAATGTCCAGGACACAATTGGAACAATTCAAGATGTGTCCTTCAACCGAGCTTACAGGGACAGCATCAAAGATGCCCAGAACAAGGTGCTGAGGTCCACCTCCTTCCGCCGGAGGGACCTGAGCATCAACCCTCCACCAGTGCCTGCAAAACACACATCCATGAAGGCACCTAAGACAAGTCCCAAGCCATCAACACCATCCCCTCATACTCCAAAAGAGCGTCATGTTGTCCCTGTTGAAATAGCTGACAGAACAAGTCCTCCAGAGCTACCAAGCGTTCCAGCTGTGGGACCACCTATTATGCGGATTGGGGGGCGCAAGCGACTCACAAAGGAACAGAAGAAGCGTTCATACTCAGAACCAGAGAATATGCATGAGGTAGGAGTGTCTGATCCAGAGACAAGGAGGGGCCCTCAGCAGTTTCTCTTCCCAGAAACCAGCGTTGCTGATCGACGTAAGGTATTTGAGCAAGTTGCCAGTCGTAGTGGTGGACCCAAACCTGCCACCTCCCGACCCAATCTGAAACAACTTCAACAAGATGCTCTGGCTGAGTATATGGAGCGCAAGACAGGAAGAAGGGTGGATGGTCGTCCTCATCGCCCCCACAGTGCCTACCTCCAGTCATACTCATCTTCAAATGAGTCTCGGAGCCTCTCCTCCACACCTAGCATGACTTCATTGCAGGACCTGGGATCAGATGTCATTTCTGGAATTACATGTCATTCCTCTACCTTCCTAGCTGGACTGCAGAACTGCCCGTATCCCAGTAAAGGCCCTTCAAATCAGGCTCAGCCTGAAAGCTACACTCCTGCCTACAGATCACAAGGCAGGACACCAGAACCCCAGAGAACAGAGAAAGAACCAGAGAAACTCAACACAACCTTATCTATAGTTCCAAATCAAGAACAACTTCACTGTCACAGTTTTTCCCAACGACGAGATATGAGCTTTGAGAGAGCTACTCCAGCTAGAAACTCAGGGAAATCAGCTTCTGCAGAGGATCTGCTGGACCGCACAGAGGAAAGGCCAGTGCCTCAGCACTTCAGGTCCAGATCCTCTCCTGCTGTGGAACATTTTAATCAGGTAACATTATTTTCCACCACACGGGGATAGAATTGTAAAAACAGACAATGTCTTTCATTTAACAATGATTTTACACTGTTTTTTATTAACTTTGATTGGTTGTGATCTGTAATCATTAATCAGAAAGCTTCACAAAACAGTCTTTGATTAAATCCGCAACTGTTTATCTGGACCTTAATCAGCATACCAAAGTTACTTGGCTGCCAAGGGAGCCAGATTTTTCTGAATTCAGCCCACTAAAGACCTTTGTGATATCACATCACAAGGTTAAACTGTAACTTCCAGGGTTGCAGTCATTCCAGTTGGGTGGTGCAAAACATTCCATGTCACAGCATTAAACACTTGATCTCACATTGCTTTGATTAGCTTGGCAGCAGATTTACATACTCATTTTTCCCAGAGGAATTTAGAATAATTAAGAAAAGACAAAGATCCATCCACGCTTCTTCACATGGAACTCAAATTTTCTCCTCTGTGGACTTAACACATAGTTGTGTAATAAGCAGATTGGCTCTGTATATACTTGGACCATATCTCCGTTTATTTCCCTAAAAGAATCTTAATGAAATAAATGAGTTTTACATTCTACATTTAATACTCATGATGGCCCCAGTTATCTTAAGTGGCTTATCTGTTATTCCTTCTATTGAGATATTTTGACATTAGTAGTTGCAGTGGGTGGTGGCCAATCAACCACAGCTGGGTGCAGATTGGGTATGGGCTGGGGCAGATGGAGGCCTGTACCCTCATTTCTTGCTCTGCAGGAAATACCCTGTACTTGTCACTTCCTGTGTGGTGCCACTGAGCCTGGAGCAGATGCTTGGTGCTGTCAGATGTCAGACTGATAATGAGCTTTGTTCATATCTATGGGGAGGAGACGTAGGAGATAGCAGACAACCATACAGGGCTTAGCCTACGATTTGCACAGGAAACATTTGGGATGGCTAAGAGGGCTGTTTATCTCACAGAGTAATTACCCTGTATATAAACAGCGGATTTCACATGAGGGTAGTCATATTGGGCTAGCTTCTCAATCAAAAAGGGAGCACTTCTAACTATAACTGTGTATGTTATGTATAAGTATAAATCATTTGTAAGGGTGACATAGCAGTTGTTGGTCGGGTTGAAACAAACAAACAAATGTAGCTTATCTGAATACAGAAAGATTCTGCATCACTGTGTCAGTGTAAATGCAGTGGTGGCACTGACATCTTACTAAATGTCTTCACAGCAGAATTGAAGCTTTCACTAATGTCCTATTATACATGGGGAGCTAAGGACAACATCATGAGCATAAAATATAAATTAACATCAAAACTGCAATAAAACCCTGAATCAATATCATTTCACTCTCAATTGCTGTAATCATAGAATAATAGCTGAGTTAATAATTGAGTCAATAATTGAAATAGGACTACTTTCCTTGTATCTTCACATCATTTTTGTTTTTTAATCCTTAAGGATTTCTTGGCCAGAGACCTCCGATTGTCCAAGGACCCCTTTTCAGCATCCCAATATAACAGCAGGTTTGTGACCATATGGGACAGTCTATTATATGTGCAGGTTAAACATGTAGACACCTTGTTTCCAGGGCACTATTTCTCTTCTTATATTTGTTAATGAAATACAGTAGAGCAGAGAGAACTGCAACATGTTGAAAGAAGAGTAGGTTAACAGTGCTTTACTTACTGATTAAAGACCATTCTCCCTTTGGTTATTTTCTCAGGTGACAATGGTTTTGATGTTAATTAACAGGGAGATCTTCCAAAACACATTGAATGCCATGTTTTCACATTCAGTTAGCATCATTAGTCATCTTAGGATCTCAGACAAACACAATCCAAAATAACTCCCTTTGTTGTTGAATGTAATGGTCAAATAGCACTCTCAGTTTGAGAAAATATCTGTCCTTTATCTGTCTCCTTTAAAGAGCATGTTTTCTGATAGAAAAATCAGCATTATTTAAAACCTACATACTTTTAAGGAAATAACTCACTTGTGCCTTCCTTAATTGGGCACTGACTGGCTTTGATAGCTTCTTAGGTCTATTTTTGAGCAGGTTTGTCCTTCACTGGAATTCATAGCTGGCATTTAAAGAGAACCCCGCCTTGCAGTGAATGCAAAAGGAAATAAGTAAGCAGCAATAAAAGACAGAGAGGTGACACATGCCTCCTCTCTTTCACTTGTACGGATCTTCATTTAGTTGAATATGACCAACAAAGATGATCCCAACAAAGCTGATTTCACTCATCCGTTCCATGTTTGAGGCAGTGGTCAATAATGAGAAAACGCAAAGAAAATATGTTATGTATTTTTGTGGTTTATCATGGCTGAATTCCCACTGATCAGTTGTCTTTCTGTGTTGAACAGGCCATCTAATCATCTAGGCTCAGCATCTCTCCACTCAGACCAGTATCTGTTCAATCCAGGCCTGTACCAATCAAATGTTCCTGTGGTGCGTAGAGAAAGACAGAAACACAGTGAGCGACAGCGGGCACAAAGTGCCTCTGGCCTGGCTGCCTCTGTGGGCTTGCCTTGCCCCTTCACTACGCCAAGCACTGGTGCCACCCCAGACTGGCAGGCCAGTGAAAGGCTGTGCCAAGCTAACCTGGATGCCATCTCCTTTCCAATCATGCCACAAGGTGAAGCTCCAGTGAATCCAGAGAAGACCTCCACACAAATGGTGCGGCAGAGTTCAAACGACACAAGCACGTCTGAGGAAACACTGAAAGACCTCCCCAGAGAGGGACCATGCCCACAGGTGATGGTCACACCAAAGACTCTGTCACCATCGCCTTCACCTTGGGATGCCAAGGACACCTCTGCTTTGTCTCTCACTGATTGCAACCCCAGGCCAGGTCACCAGGGCCCACCCACAAAACCAAGAGGCCAGATGTCCCATTTTAAGCCCCTCTCCTTCCCACGAATCTCAGAATCCAGCCTCAAGATCACTCCACCCCCAAACATTGCACAGGATGATGATGAGGTGTTCTTAGCCCCACCCTCTCCCCCACCCCCACCTCTACCCATCCGGGAAACAGACATCACTGAGGACCTTCCTCTTCCTCCTCCTCCTCCCTCAGTCTTACTGGAGGAGGAAGAGTCAGAGCCAACAGAAGCTCCTGATCCCTCTGGGCTTCCAAGCAGGTATATACTGTAGCAGCCCATCTGTGTCCCAGAGCTCAGACAATCTGTACATTTATATTCAAACTTACAGCAAAACTCTTATTTACTAATCGTATAATTGATATGGATTTTCCAGTAGCTCATTTTGATGTACATCCGTTAATATGAATTTATTTTAATTTCACATATGTCTTATTGGTATGCATTCATTTTTATGAAATGTGGCATTACTCTGTCTTATTTTAGCATTTCCAATGATCTCAGTGACACGACTTCTATCAAAGAGACACACGCAAACCCCACCATCTCCACATCCCTGCCTGTGACTCCTGACCCCCAGACATCTTCTGAAATAGCAAGTGTGGGTGTAGAGCCTTACCCTCAGTCACCCAATAATGATGAGGAAGAGGTTACAGAAAGCCATGGACCCGAGTACAGGCTGCTCTCCAAGAGAGAGAGATCATCAGTGGAATTGAGGGTGGAGACTCTGGCTCGGGACCTGGTAGCCCAGGACAAATCCCTCATCCTGCTTCTGGATGCCTGGGCTGGGCGGAACGCCCTGGACCTGATGGGGGAGATTTTTCC
>NC_044497.1:43562775-43682775 GCF_902362185.1 Chanos chanos
ACTGTTCTTTGTAAAAACATGTAGGCTGTTTTATTCACCCGACAGGAACATACCTTTAGTGAAGGTTGACACAATAAAATGAAGAATATCACTCATTGCTTTATGAGTGTGAGTGCACCATTTGGTTGTTTAAGCAGCCTTGGATATTACAGACAGTGACTGAGAAGATTAACGTCTGTGCCTGAATATATTTATGCATACACCAGGTTGTGTTTTAATTAAACAGATTAAGTAGAGTGAATGAGTTTGTTCTGTTATCACATTGAAGACTGCTGTATACACACAAAAAAATTTGTCACATTCACACCCTACTCAGTACTTACGTTTAATGTGAAAAGTAGAATATTAACCCTTACAGCATCTGTCCCTGTGGCTACTGTAGAATAATATGGACCATTCTGATTACACTGAATTTCCAAAAACATCTGGGAGGCAGGAGTACTCTCACATGATACGTTTCTCCACACATACTCATACACACACTAGCTATTCATAGTCACTTATAGCCCACAGTAGACTGGCATCAAACTCTTTAATCTTGAGTCTGAAATCAAGCCCAAAATTTCCCAGAGCATCGACAACTTTGATTATTCTTCTCGTTATTATAATTATTATTATTTATAAATATTTTCTTTGTATTATGTAAGTGGCTGTATATACTATGACCTGCCCTCTTATGAATTTAATATGCGGATGGAGAAGAATAATTTTATATTTGATTTGATAATTTGATTTTAAATAGGATGATATGTTCATTTACCTCTGGTAAAAGAAAGAATGTGTCTTTTGGTTAGGGCTTTTAAAGGATTTGGCTAAGTTTACAAAAGGCTTTAAAAAGAAAAGGGGTTCATTTAACAGAGCCAACAAAGTTTGTCTGTGTTTGGATAAAATTTTGAGTGAAATATTTTGTTTTAAGGGTTCTGTACAGGAGGAGATTAATTTCTTAGCACCTCGTAACATTTGACAAAAAAAATCGTAACGTTTGTTAGCAAAATAGCCTAAGCACTACACATGTCTAGTTCTGTCTCTGCCTCTTCTCCTTGATCATTTTTGATCATAGCACACTCCAAAAAAATCTATTCCAGTGTATATTTTTATATTCATTTTAGAGCACCTTTAAGCAGTCATTCTATATCACACTCTTGGACTGATACACATCAAACACAAGCAACTTTGCCTCATTTGAATGTCCTGAGGAGCAATGGTGCATTGATAATAAGTCTATCACTTTAGTACGGGCTTAAGCAGCGGTATGAACTTGGATATGTTGGTGGATTTTTCCTCTGATTCAAGCAAATTGTTCAGCTTTGCATTTTAATGCTTGAGACAAATGAAAGAGGATTTGACAACACACCCTCGCTTTACAAAATAAATGTATTTTTTAAACAGTGTCTTTTCTTTGCAACAGTTATTTATTTTTAGGAATTCACACTTTCTGGAACCTCTGCACACAGAACTAGACTCTCACATACAACAAGATTTATGTTTTCAAACTGAATGTTTTGCAATTTTGAAATATTTCCCATACCTCAGTGTGCATGTGACCACAGTATACATTACATACATTTGAAATGAGCACACAACATTCCTTGATAATTAGTCTAAAAGGAGAACATAGCGTAACTTACTCCTCTGTGTGTATCTCATTCATTTGCCCTAAGTAAGCTCCTGCAAGCCATTCTGGGCGGTCTTCAGGTTTAATCAAATTATGCTCTTCAAACAGATGCCTCATATCCAGTCCTGGAAGTCCATAGTCCTTCTGGTTTTCTTATGAACTAGACACTGATATTTTATTGGTTTAAGAGAATACACGCCCATTTCCCAAGTGAAAATCATTGTGAGAGCAAAATTAAAACAAAACAAAACAAAACAAAACTGGAGGACTTATGGTCTCCATGACCAAATTTGAGGAACCCTGTCTCAGAATCTCCATAGAAGCTGGACCAGTTCCCACAAAGTGGTAGCAGTATGAAATTTACAGTGTGTATCTGGTGGATTTCATAAAAGGGTGGCTTATGGGTTTCTGCATTCAGTGGTCACTACCTAAGCTAACTGTAACCGAGTGTCGTAACTGGTCACTGATGATTCTCAACATTTATTTTGGAACACTTTTAAAGACAGAGTAGAAATGCAGACAATTCCAAACTTTTGTCTTTGGTCAACTTTGTCCAGGTTTGCATTCCTGAATTGAAGCCCATCATTACTCAATTTGTACATTTTGTCAATCATTTTTAACTTTTATAGCTCTAAAAAAAAAAAAAAAAAAGCAGTCATAGCAAACTCGGGAGAAGAGCTTAAGCTGTGAGGTCTATCACCGAGAGGAGAAACCCAAAGGTAGCCATAACAACGGCCAAATTCCAATAGTCAGTCAACACTCCCTACTTCTAATACTCAGTTTCCTCTCGTTATCTCCTTTTCTTAGTTCACAGTGACAGTCTGTGACACAGTCTGTGTGCATAGCAAGAGGCAAAGAAAGAGAACTCAATGTGCAGTAGATCAAATATGTAACACCTAGGCAATGCAATCAGGGAACATGCTTGAACATGAGGGAACTCCTCCTAAACAGAAGAACACTTTTGATCATCAGGAGATCTGGTTCAATCAGAATATGCACATGTCAGTAAAAACAAACACAAAAAAAACCACCATATCTGGTAAAACTGCACAGTCGAATGAGCTGAAAACATTCATGAAGTTCTGGAGGCCATGAATGAGGTTTAGGCAGCAAAGTAAAGTCTATGCTGAGTTGTGATATAGCTTCAGTTACATAGATTTACAAATTTCATAATAATAATAATAATAATAATAATAATAATAATAATGCTCTCATGATTTTGTTCCCACTTGGAGAACATCTGCCATTTTTTCATGCATATTTAACAGCTTTTGTTTCTGTGGGCAACGCTCAAAACACCTCACAACACTATTATCTTTCTATCTCTGATTTGTGGAATGTGACCCTGGGACCATTGGGATCACTGTACTGTATACTGGTCTCACAGGAGGGAAGAGGAAGACAAAACCTTCAGTGTTGAAAAGCTACATTGTTTTAATTGATGACAGAGTTGTATGAAGCCACTCAAGAGATACTCCTCTACATTATATAACAACATAGCAACATCCCACATTATATATTAACATAATATCAAAACAAACACACACCCTGAGAAGCAGTGACAAGTACCAACATGTACTTCCTCACGCAACAGTTCAACAGAGAAGTAGAAGTGAAGACTTAGTGGAATGTGTAAGTCTGTTAAAAGTTTGTTAGAGGAGAGATTTCACAAACGTGAATACCATATAGTTACTGTGCTCCAGAGGGTCATCCTCTCTCTCTATCCCCCTCAGCAGCATGACAAAAGCAGAAACATGTTTCTCTGGACATGCCTTGTGCAGACCCACACAGAGGCCACATCGAGCATCAAACAACAATTCTTTCTCTCCCAAACCTGAACCACCTGCACCAGTCCAACCTAACCCTGTCAGTCCACAGCAGCTATGGCATCACCAAGGCAACAGTCCCAATGGAATGCTTTCATTTGCCAACAGAACATGGCCTTCCTTTGGAGGCTCTGAGAGGTCATAACAGGGTAGGGTCACTGTTAATATTTAACTCTGATTTAACAATGTAATCTCTCTACATCAAGTCAGCAAAACCGTACATTATGTATATACAGGACAACACAGAGGAAATATTATATTCTAGTTGGAAAGCAAGATATATTTTTGAATTCAAAATAGTTTTAGTGAACGACATGGCACGACCAGACAGATACAATAACTATACAATATTTTAATACCATAAAGTGCAGTGCAGTAACCTTTACATAAAGGTCGGATAATTCATCACCATTTCATTCTACCTGAAATGTAATCTACTCTGAGCTAAGTGAATTAGTATCCTCAGCCTCCTTCAAAAGGGCAGATGTCTAGAATGTCTTTAGCTATATGAGAGTTTAGGACATATTTTAAAAGACAAATTCCTTTTGAAGAAAGAGAGAGAGGGAGGAGAGAGAGAGAGAAGCAGGCAGCCAGAGAGAGAGAGAGAGAAAGAGAGAGAGAGAGATTACTTAGAAACCTCTACGATTCTAGTGTCAGAAAATGGGCTGTGACCCAAAGCAGACCCCAGGAAGTAAAAGAGACATTAAATGAATGAAGTAGGACAGAAAGTCAACAAAAAAGTTGCATTAAAAAAAACTTGCTATGTGACAGCCAGTGCTAAAGGCAAACAAAATGTTATGTACACAGTTGGCATAATTGTGTTTGTTTGTGTTTCTTTTTTCCGTAAAGGACTGTGCTCTTTAAAAGTATGATCTAAAGACAGGGGAAACAGTTCTACTGTGTCAATACATTTCTTTAAAGAGTGGGAAAACCAAATTAAAAAAAAAATCCCATGATTTGTGCGATAGAAATTCTAAGGTATATGTGAAAAATCCACTAACTGCCCATATTAATACTTTTAAATAAATAAAAAGGAAAAAAACAAATTGGATTCAGAGCGAATTGTCATTACAGAAACAGCTTGTCAGACTCAGTGGTTCTTCAGATTTACACAAAAGCCTCTGAGTCTGGCACAAGCCTGGGGATAGATTTGTGTTTGAACAATGCCGCAAAAGAAGAGTGTCTCTTTACATGTGCTGCTGCAGAGATTGGTCGCAGTTTCTGCACAGGCTGCTCTACTGAAGACTTTGGTATGGTACTGCCAGTTATCCTGCTTGGAGCCCGTAGCAGCTCCAGAAGATCACGTGGTCCATTTTTATCCAGATATTGCCACGGTTTCTTCCCGCTAGTGTCCCTCAAGTTGACGTTGGCCTTGAACTTGGTCACCAGGAGTCGGATGAGCTTCTTGTGCCCGTGGATGCTGGCAAGGTGTAGGGGTGTGTATCCACAGGAGGTGCGGGCATCCACATCCAAATTCATCCCAACTTTATTGACTCCATACCACAACGTGTTGAGCACACGGTGATCTCCATGCTTAGCAATCCAGTGAAGAACAGTAAAGCCGGAGACAAAGTCTTTTCGGTCTAGGAGGCTGGGCTCCTCACGGAAAAGCGAATAGATATCTGGCCAAGTTCCTGTGGCAGCTTTGAAGAACCAGTCGTGTTCTTTAGGTTCCAGAGGAACCTGGGCATGCCGGTGTGGATAGGAAGAGTTGTCATGGCCAACAGAACAAAGGCTCCTATTAGAACCTCCACCAGAGGTTGAGAGGTTCCTGCAACTGGATGCCCCCGAAAGGGTGGAGAGGGGGTAGTTGACACTCAGGGAAGAGGAGAGTAGCTGCAGACGGCTTTGGCGTGCTGAGATGCAGTCATCTGGAAACGGGCGGTCAAGATCTTCCCCGAGGCTCCGGCTCACTCTGCTGCGCAGTCGCTGGCTCACTCGACGGGCTAGGGGTCCCAGTCGGTTCCCTGGGGTAGACCTGGGAGGAGATTCGGACCTGGAGCTCTCATCGTCAAGATGACCTGTGGAGTGGTGCCATGGTGTGACATGTCTGACTGCACGGTGCATCTGAGATAGCAGCTTGACTTCATGAGTATGATGTTGCATATCAGATGTGTGTCCGTGATCCATTTGCCGTTCCTCTGACACGCTTCCATAGCTAAGATTATCATCACTGTACCATTCCTCCCGGGAAAAACTGAATGGCCAGATAGGATCTCTGTAGGAAGAGGGCGGGTGGAGGCTGTCATGACTGGAGGACAAGCTTGTGGTGTGATGCTCTGAAAACTCAGTCCTTGACGGAGTGTATGGGGCATCCAGTGGTAAACTGTTGCGTTGATACTGACGGTGTGGCAGTTTTTCAGCTTCATTGAGGGCCTCTACATGTCGCTGGATGTCTTTAAGCCTGTTCTCAGCACTGGGCAGGTTCCCATTACTGCGACTCAGCTCCAAGTATGGCTGGGTGGGTAGGATCTCTACATGAGTGGATATACAGGGAGATGAACCAGAAATTCTGCTTGTCTGGGCCAACGATGTGTGTAAAGGTAAAACTCTAGCTGCTGGCTCCTCTAAACCTCTTTGAGAAGGTTGAAAGCTATCATCTGGTTTTGTTGTTCTCAAAACCTCCTCAGGTGGAAAGACTCTGACTTCACACAGCGAGTATTCCTGGGGCTGACAATGGAACTGGCTACAGCCATCCCCTTCTCTGGACTGTTCGAGACCCAGTTTGTCACGAATGTAAACATCATTGTGTTCGAGACCTGTTGACTCCGCCGATCCTTTGAAATCCCAAGAATGTTCAAAGCTTTGGCCGCTCCCACTCGAGCGCTTTGAATCCGAGTTAAACTGAGATGGCTTGACAGCGCAGGCGACATTAATTCTATCAGAGCTGGAGACAATGTGTTCCCTCGTACATGGCGACGAGGTTTTGACAGTTTTTTCGAAACTGACAGTTTCCACGTTGTTATTGCTGTTAATAATACCGGCAACTGGCAGAGTTTTAACAGTGTTCTGACTAGCGTCTAAAGCTGGTATTTGTAACTCCTTCCCTCGGTTTAAAGTAGGCTTCGTTTTGCTAGCTACCTGCCTGTCTTCGTTGTTTCGACTCACAGCAGGCGGTTTCGGAGACGCGTCTCTAAGCCTCTGCGTCGCAGGTTCCTGCTTTTCCGCACGGATCTTCGGTTTAGAGCTGTCGCCTATTTCTTCGATGAGCCTCCTGTATTTTTTTCGCAGCACAACACGAGATACTCCGTCCTCTTGCTTTACTGTAGCCACGGAGTTCACATACCTCTTAAACAACTCCCGGTTCTGCTCCCTTTCTTCATCTTCTCGCAAGAAGCTTTTGTAGTGTGTCAGTAAATCCGCGTTTCGCACATTTCCACCGTTGCTGATGAGAAAGCGCAACACCGATTCTTGGGTAAACTCGGTAGCCATGCTGCCGCGTTGTTTGAAATTACTCTCAGGTGCCTGAGCTCGAGAGTCCAAGGCTATCTGTCAGGTTTTTTTTTTTTTACGCAAGAGACCGAGAGTGAGAGGGAGAGAAACTGTAAACTCCACCCACGGAGGGTTTTTTGGCTAAATTCCACCTGCATAGGTGCGTAGAAAGGAGAAGGATTACAATTACTGTGTGTACATTATGTAAACATGAACACGCCAAACATCCAAAAGCTTAAAGCCTGGCTAAAGAGAGGACCTCCACGATTTTTCGAAGTTCTGTTTGGCGATGTCAGTAAATGCGATTGTTAGGAGGCAGCTTCTGTTTGCAAAACTTGTCTGAGTTTCTTAGTTTGCGAAAGAAAATGAGTGGGGAAAGAATTTATTTCAGCAGAAAATAAAGGAAAAATTGCTCTTTACGAAATAGACACTCAGAAAACCACAGCACAATACAGAAGAGCTACTCATCGTGAGGCATGAATCCCCACTTTTTCATTTTGAACGATCCTATTCTTTCTCTAAAACAATTCAGATGGGGTTTGATGTTTTCCCCTGGCTGAATCAAGCGATGGAGGCCAAATTTGAGTTCCTCCAGAGATTCCCTGCCGCAGAACAGGACACCGCGGGATCAAACCAGCATAAACGAGTATTACTCTTAAATTTTCAAAGTTGTTATCTCTGGGAAACGTGTATTACGTTTTGTGCTGTAACTGAGGCTGAATGACTGATGACTTTGTGTGCTTTATGCGTCATTAAAAGTGACTATAAGGTCTCAGTCTGTTGTCTCTCTTTGAGGATGATCATTGGTGCAGATAACCCAGTGCACTAGATTCCAGTTTCTGAACACTGCATATTGATTGGAAAAATGAGTATTTATGCACCCATTGTTCAAAAATCCAACCGAGACACCATGATCAGTCTTGCTTTCTTAAGAGAAAGAGTGCATAGGAGGTTCAGGCTAATACATGGTGGAAGTAATATTCAAATAAAAGTTGGAAATTGGTTGTGAGTGTAAAACATTCTTTCCTGGTAAATTGTAGCAGTAATTACTCTCTCTGATCTACAGGTATTCTTATTTATGATCAAAAGAAATACTATAAGTTTAACTCATTTCAGTGATGACATGGAATTTGGGGAGTGTGGGTAGTTCTTGGAAAATTGCCCAATCTGTACACAGGGCATTTTTCAGATCCAGTTTCATTTTGATCTGAGTATCTGCACTAGAGCCCACACAAAGACAATCCCACCTCTGACTAGAAGGGTCCAAAAGTTAAGATTTCACCCTTTAACCATTTACAGTTATCTTTGATTTGGTCACCTGGACATTGTTTGAGTGATCCTGTGACTTTCTGAGGCAACTTTAGGAAATTGTGGTGGATTGTGATTATTGTATTGGACAGTTGACAAAAAGTTTCAATCAAGTGACCACTATAGCCAATGCATCCACATGCTGCAGTCACACTGTGTGTTTTATGGGTCCTAAGCAAGGAATTAGTCGTGTGTAGGACCAGCTCATATTGTGAAATCATACAGCCATAAGAAAGAGACCTGATTAATGTAGCTCCAGACACCTGCTTTATTTCGGGTTTGTGTGTTATTCAGCAGCACAGACAGATATCATAATGCCCAGAGCAAGAGAGAGACAGTTTTAAGCAAGAGCACAGTGCATCACCAATGAACAGCAAAGGAATGGTGAAAGACTGAAGCTTTTTTTTTTCTTCATACAACTCTTTTGTTATTTTTTTGTCCCGTTTCTATAGCACGGTTGTATTTTACCATTTTTATTTTGAACAATCTACGAACTTTATCCTCACTACAAGTGACCATATTTAATCAAATGCAAATCCTTCTGACAGATGCAAAATTAATGCTTTAACACGGTATGTGATAGGGTCAACTTCACCTATCTAACTGTCACACATCTGTAACAGTCACACATCACAATACACAAAGATCAGGCCATGAGTAGTGAGTGATCGGATTGGGTGGGCGGGAGGGAGGGAGGGAGGGAGGTGAGGTTAATTCATATATATATGTGTGTGTGTGTGTGTGTGTGTGTGTATATATATATATATACACACACACACACACACACACACATATATATATACACATACATATATGCATGTATAAAAGAGTGAACTAAATTTTAGAGACACAAAAAAAAATACTGATTCTTTTTCAATTCTACTTCGCTCGTCTTTAACAAACCAGGTAATTCACACCATACATACATATTTATATAGCTTCTGACAATCCACACACTGTTCTTTAAAAGCATAGTTTGTTAGTTTTGTTTTGGAAACACAAACATGAAGCTGTGTGATGTGACAGAGAAACAGGAAGAAAGAGGAAAAACATGAAACTAAGAGAAAGTGAAAGGGGAACACATATAAATGAGACAAACATCCACATCAACACGGATCAGAGTATTACCACAAAAGTGCTATGAAAGTTATCCTACATCTTTTTTTTTTTTTTTGGAGGGACATTTTTATAGACACATTTTATATTTTTTTTTTACTCCTTTTCCTTTTGAAAGAATGGTTATGAAATAGCAGAATACGCAAATATACATATATTTTTTGTATATTTTTGGGGTCCCTCTCTTGCTCTGGGGGTTTCTGATACAATCTGAAGCTGCGGTTTTTTGCTTCTTCAGCACAAATAAAGAAGTGGAACTCGGGTTACTAGGAGACGCTGACAGGCTGTAAGGGGGGGCAAGGGGATGAGCTGCCCTCCTGATGTGTGACCAGGGTGCTGCAGCTCAAAACCTGCCCTCCTCCATCCACAGGAACCAACAGTGCCCCCTCCTGGCCGATCTCTTCATTGTAGAGGCGTTTGATCCCATCGAAGAAGTCATCCACCTCCATCTGCTCCACCTTGCGTTTGGTGGAAGACTTAACCCGTGGCTGATGGTCGAGGGTCGTCGAGGTGGGGTCGACAGTTGCAGGGGAGGGGTCCCAGGGGCAGCTGGAGGCCTGATCTGATGCATTCAGGAGAGGGGAAGGGTGCCAGGGTGGTACCCTTCCCCTGTCCTGAGCTGCCAGATTTTGAGGGGAGGAATGGTAGATGTACACAGTGTTGGGAGGCAGGGAAGCCTGGTGAGTGGATAGGCAACGTGCCACCAGCTCTCTACAGTTTACCAGCTCAGAAGTGTCAATCTGAGGGAGAAAGAGAAAGAGAGAGAGAGAGAGAGAGAGAGAGAGAGAGAGAGAGAGAAAGGCAAGAGGGAATGTAAAAAGTGAACAACTCTGAAAAAAGGTAGCATTTTAAGAGTATACAGTCATAAACGTCAAACACTTTTCATGTAAAAACTTTTTAAAAATGAATCTTTGAAAAGAACCCTTTATAGCAACTTATGACTGGCCTTGCAGTATTTCATTCAAATTCACAGTCTTACCATGTACCTTTTATCATAATGATGCATAGAAATCAAATGTGAAAGCAAATGGTGTTATGATAAAGTCATATTTTTTGGATCATTTCACATGCAAATGTACATAAATAGTTGTTTCTCTAATTCAGTAACTCACTACTTATGGTATGCGAACTTAGGATGTCCTGAGATTTCATTTTAAGTTCTGAACCTGTGTTTCAGGTATAGATTTGAAACAGAACTTGGCCTCTTCAATACAATTCAATACAAATTACAATACAAAACTCTCATTTGCAGTGAAATGATTAATCTTTCAAATCTAGTGTCTCATGCAGCCCAAATGCTTTTCCTTTTTCATAAATGATAGATCAATGTCTAACTGGAGGCCATATATTTCTGTACTACTTAATAATGACCAGTCTTTGCACTTCATGAGATCCATGCCTCTGCATAGCAGAGATGTCATAATTTCTTTGATATTCGAAACATGATGTTGTCTATGTCCCATGAACAAAGAGATCATGTTATTTGCTTTCCTTTTGAGAAATGGCTGGGACAGGCTATAAGATCAAAATGCTGAATGAATGCATTGCCACAGGCACTGGTAATTGCTATGTGGAAGCAGTCAGACACTATTCCTGTTGTACCAACCACAATTACAACAAAACTATTTAACTTCAAATTTCAAGGTGTTTTCCAGTATGTTTACTTTTTTCCTTCTAACTTCCAGTTGTTTCCGTGACTGGGCAATTACTTAATTAATTTCAGGTCCTTCATAGTCATGTGGGGACCCAGTATCACATCAGTCAAACTATATGGTACAGTGCTTCAGTCAAATAAGCATGAATGACTAATGCAATAACTTGTTACCTGGGCTTTGTGGAGTAGGTGTGCAGCGAGCTCCAGCCAATCAGAGCAGAGTTTCTCTAGCTCTAGAGTGAGTAGAGAGAGTGCTATGACAGAACCCCTCATACGGATCAGCTCACTGTTGCATATACACCGCTGCAGCTGCTGGGTCACCACACATAGGTGCTGTGAGCGACTCATCCCAAACACATCTCCTGATACGTCAGACTTACCACACATCACCAAAGCATGGAACTAAGAGAGAGAGAAAGAAAGAAAGAAAGAAAGAAAGAAAGAAAGAAAGAAAGAAAGAAAACGTATTGAGCTAACATCATCAGCTTATGTACCTATAGAAATAAATACAACCAAAATGCTGTGTGTGCATACTTGTTTACAGTCCTGTGCTCTGTGCATGTGTGTGTGTGTAATGATGTGAAGTAAGTCCAGTGCTGTGTGCATGTGTACTCACAATGTGAAGAAAGTCTAGCGCAGTAGCTGTTAGTAAGTCCCAGTTAAGTTTGTCCAAAATTATTCTTTCCATCCGCAAGATCTCAGACGGAGAGCAGCCACACTTACTCCTGCTGGCCAGTTCCCTCAGGGAGGGGATCCGCTACAGAGCAAGGAGGGACAAGAGATGAGGAGAGGTTTTTTTCTTTTTCTCATTTTAAACGAAATTTTCATAGATAACTCAAAATGTGGCGATAAGTTTTATTCAAAATGAGGTGCCAGTTGGTCTGACTGAAAATGGATTTTTAAAATGTAACTTGTCCATTTATGAATTTTACAGTTATTGGCATAAAACATAGTTTTATTCCCACTGACTGGATGCTTAAATCAGCATTTGAACAAAGATTCCAAGAGCAACAACTACATACACTGCCACATTAACCAGCCTGAAACCAGCTCCTAATGTGTCAGCTTGCTTACTGACTTATTTCAGAACTCTTTCACAAACAGCTTTTGCATACAGAGAACTGCAGCACAGAGTGCTGTACAGGCAGACCCTGAGTCACTGGCTACAGCATTAGAGGGGAAATTAGATCTACACACGCAATTGGCTTCAGTCAGCTAAATGCAAATTTGTCTGAAAGAATAATGGAGGATTATACTGGCAAACCATTAGACAATTACTTGTCATTTTTCAATAATAATAAACTTGACACAGTGGAGGAAGATGGACACACAGGGCTAAGTCTTCAACTCTAAGTGTGATACTGATGTGTTTGTCTCACCTCATCCTCCTCGTTGGTTTTAGCAGCCAGGAAGAAACAAGTGATGGCAATGCAGCGCAGGTACTTCGGACGGGCCTGAAAGAAGAGAGCAGGAGAGAGAGCAGAGGAGAGAGGGAGAAAGCAGGGGAGAGAGGGAGAGATGAGAGAGCAGAGGAGAGAGGGAGAAAGCAGGGGAGAGAGGGAGAGATGAGAGAGCAGAGGAGAGAGGGAGAGAGCAGAGGAGAGAGGGAGAAAGCAGGGGAGAGAGGGAGAAAGCAGGGGAGAGAGGGAGAGAGGAGAGAGAAAGCAGAGGAGAGAGGGAGAGATGAGAGAGCAGAGGAGAGAGGGAGAAAGCAGGGGAGAGAGGGAGAAAGCAGGGGAGAGAGGGAGAGAGGAGAGAACAGAGGAGAGAGCAGGGGAGAGAGGGAGAGAGAGAGCAGAGAAGGAGAAAGCAGGGGAGAGAGGGAGAGAGGAGAGAGAAAGCAGGGGAGAGAGGGAGAGATGAGAGAGCAGAGGAGAGAGGGAGAAAGCAGGGGAGAGAGGGAGAGAGGGAGAAAGCAGGGGAGAGAGGGAGAGAGGAGAGAACAGAGGAGAGAGCAGGGGAGAGAGGGAGAGAGAGAGCAGAGGAGATAGGGAAAGAGGTGACAGCAGGGGAGAGAGGGAGAGAGGAGAGAGCAGAGAAGACAGGGAAAGAGGTGACAGCCAGGGAGAGAGGGAGAGAGGAGAGAGGGAGAGAGGGAAATGTTGATTATCTTAACATACTGAATGAAGTTTAACATAACTACGTCACATCAGTTATATCAATTAATCCATCCAGAAAATTAAAACAAATTAATGTTGTGTCCTGAGGCACTGCAACAAATAAATATTTGATGTAAATAAATCTGTCTAGTACTCATAGTCTTATCCTCCATTCTCTCTTGGAGGAGACAAAATATAAATACCACACAAAGAAGTGGTATTTACCACAAAGAGATTCAGACAACCTCTGTTCAATTCTTGATTTTTTCCTGGGAAGAGACAAAGTGTTTGTCAGAAGGTCAAACCCCTATGACAAGCTTCCTGTGTTTAGTTTTGTTACCATATTGTCTGAGCTCAGTATTTCTAAAAAATCCAAAGGTACACAGAAAGAATACATACAAAGAATCAAATTCTCGCTAAATCTTATGTCTCCAACGTTTCTACATGTTTATTGTCACCGAGATGAGAGGACTTTCAAAAGTACAGTTGTGAAAATTTCACAGTTTTTTTAAGGCTCTCAGGTTAAAGGTACAGACCTCTGGATCAATACAAAGTCTGCTGTTATGTAATGTCAAGACAACTCAGCAAACACGGTTCATGTTTAACAGCTGAGAGGAGGTTTACATTGCTCTAAGCCTGTGACAATACACATAAATCTACTAGTTCAACACTTGACCCAAATACTGGATCTATTTCAGAAACGACTGTGTGGAGTTAAGTCAGAGCTTTTTTAAAACTCCTGAAAGTGTCTTTCAGTCCCATGACAAGGCAATAGCGGATGTGTGTAATTTGTGATGTCAGTCCCATGACAAGGCAGTAGTGGATGTGTGTAATTTGTGATGTCAGTCCCATGACAAAGGCAAGGGGGAAAAAGAGGTCTAAAGACTGAGTGTAATTTTTACAGAAGGTAGGAGTATACCTTTACTTATGTTACAGGCATATTCACAGCAGCGGGCAGACCTTCACAAATGCCAAAATTACAATAACATGGAACAAGAGCTTATCAGGACTACAATGGTCCTTGAATGCGCTGCACATACTAGCACTGAACTTCAAAAGACACAAAGGGTGAGGAGCGTTCAGCTTTTTAAAGATTAGGACAGTCAAAAAATCCACAGGCATACCTTTACAGAAGCTAAAAAGCGGTCCAGGATGTTGACGGCCAGGAAGAGGGATTCTGGATAGAGCTTGAGGTCAGAGTGCAGGAGGGTGAGCCACTGTACGGCCTCATCACGCTGAGCAGGGGTGATATCTGTATCCTGTAATAACACCACTATGATCTTCTCATATAGCAGATCAGAGAAAAGTCTTAACTACGCAAAGTAAAACCCACACAAACCAATGTCAACATTACTAAATAAACACTGTTTTCAATAGACAGTCGTACAGTGTTAAAGGCTGACAAAGGTAAACTCATTAGTTCACACCATACGCTAAGAATTACATTTTGAGGTCAGCATTCCTTAATTTTGACTCTGACTTGAAAATTGTATTTTTCAATTTAATCATGTAAGGTTATGAAGGATCATATTACACAACAACACGCACATACTGTATGTACACACGGTATGGTATAACAGAGTTAGATTTATTAAGAATTTTGGCAAGCAAGAACTAAGAAACAGACACATCCAACACAATGAACTACTGAAGCTCTAAACTTAGAAACAATGAGTAGCAAAAAACAGGACAGGTATTTTGGCACAGGCAAGTTTTCCTTGTGGAGCATTAGCCTATCATCAAAAACACATTGATCACTGACTTTGTAGGCATCATCAAAAACAGCAACAGCATTTAAGACACCAGCATGCATTTGGTATTTCATGTTTCCTTTGCTCTGCTGCTTATGCTGACTTTTCTGTGAAATCCTCACTCTGCTGAGTGAACAGAGTCAGGCAGATTTACCGTGACCATGCATGTCAGCTGAGAAGATGGCACAACCCGCTCTTCTCCTCAGAGCATACAAGCAGATATTCTGCATTTAAGCCTCATTTCCCCTGATGCAGCTGTCACATGATACATCATGCCAGCACCTCACACACTGATTACTGAACCAATACAGTCCAGTAACCAGTCAGGAGAACAGCAGAGAGGTGAGAAAACAGGAATTTTTGACATTTGATTTTATTTGTTTAGCTGTTGCTTTCATCCAGAACGATCAACAATTATTTTTCTTTCCATCTATCAGGGCTGGTAAACCTCTTGACACAATCTTAATGTGCCTAACTCATAGAAATATTGGCACAAAGCTGTCATACTTAGGAACTGAACCCACATCCACCTGGTTACTTTGCTGGCTCCCTTTATCACTCATATGCAACTATACAAACCCAATTCCAGTATTCTGAGAGAACAAATTGTCCTTACTTCCTCTAATTTGCAGGCACTGAGGGTCTTTAAGATTTGATCAATGTGACTGCATTGTGACAGAATAATGTTGTCTGGTTGCTTTCTCCACCTGAGTTCAAGTCTGTGTAGGCTGAATCCTATCTTGGATTTAAACAGCCTACTCATTTTCATTTTCTACTGTGAGAGAATGTCATTTTTAAACTTGGGTATCACAGATACTGGCATGCAAAACCCTCCTCCAGAGAGTGGTTTGGAGCAAACACAGGCTGGTGACAAGACTAACACATGAACCTTTCATCTCTCAGTGAACAAGAGGGGTGACAAGATCAGTCAATTTTCTTACCTGACTGGCTGGCTTTTTTGGCACGTAGACCTTCCACATTTTGGCTTCCCTAGAAACTGCACTCTCCAAGAGAGAAGACAGTTTCTGGCTCTCCAAGGGTTCGGCAAATTTCATCACGACCCCTGGATGTGCCTACCTCCCAACTGGATACAGCTACCTGTGAATGTCAAAAACCACAATACCAAATAACATCAGGGTTTGAGCACACCATCACCGTTGTAAAACATAACTTGTGCTATATCTGTATTGACTCAAAGGAATGTTAAGACACACATACGTTACAGAGCATACTCCTCTGCACCTATGTGAATAGAGACTGTCCTTCTGTTTGCGAAACTGACACATTCCTAGCCATGACACAATACACTGGACTGTGGAGTAAATACGGTTCACTGGATTAACTGATTTGAACGCAACTGTTTCGTTTTCAATATTCGCGACTTCATTTAGATTGGATTTTCATTAGGTAATAGAACTCTATAGGTGTGTGACTACCCAGAGTGTCTGTGTTACAGTATTTTTGTTCAGCTGACTGGCGTACAAACAAAATACAACCAACTGACACAGCTAACAGTCACAATAATGTTAAAAAATAAAAGGTCATGTTCATTTCAACTTAGCTAGCTCGTCTGTGCTAATGTTAGCTATTTGCTAACTTCAAGGGCTGCTATAGTTGTCCAAGTGAAGCCAGGTAACTCGCTGGTGCCTTACGAAATTTTAAATTGGTTCACTAAGGTTTACTGTAGTAATATCGTAGTCGATTACGTTGATAAGGGTTTATTGAAGAAAAGAAAGTGACATTACCTCCCCTGCAAAGCTGTGGGAATCGCAGTTTGACTTGGAAATCATCCGGTCCATTAAACTGAAGCAAAACAAAAGGGCAGATCGGATTTGGACATTTCTTTAGGCTTCCATCTTGGCCTCCATTTTCCGTTTAATTTGGGGGGATTAAAAGAAGGGATCCTTCCAAATTGATATTAAAATAAAACGGTCGGAATATAGACAGATACGTCTACTTCCGAGGAGGGGACAGAAAAGGGAAGGACAACTGTTCCGCCCACCGTCATATGGCATATCGAACTTAGTCCCTGACCTTTGTGTAATACCGTTTATTTTTGAGGGAGGAGCGAGATGTACAGAACTTCCACTATTCTGAAACTATGGTAAATGCTGTCATACTACCTAAATAAGGAAGCACAAACACGCACAAATGGTAAAATGTAGTCACAAGCGGACTATTTTCCATGGCGAACGAACTCTTCATATGCATGACGTAATGCGCATCTCTTCGCTGTGCTGAGATTACTTCGCCCCTGCCCTGAATTAGGGGGGAAACATTTTTGGGGTTTGTTTGAGCCTGAACAGTCTATTCTGCTTGTAGTCAGTATATGAAGTGTTAATTCAATAATGCTGTGTAATATTCATCCACTGACTGGGGCTAGGGCTGTACGACACTAGAGTCAGAACTAGCAGACTGAAAGTGGGTTCAATAGAACACCAAAGCTGACTGCAATCCTTCTCTGATGTGTTTTAATGATTTGTAGACGTAAAAATGTAGTACATAAATATAAATAAATAAAGATTAGTGTAAAACACTATTATCAACGCCTAGGGCTACTTTAACATAACCACCCATTTTCATATCCAACCAATAAAAATTAGAAGACACACACACGTTTTATTCAGCCAACGAACGATGGACATGTAAACCAGTAACCAATGGGAGGCGCGTATTTTGGGCGGACTATTTGAAAGCTAAAAATTAAGAGGATGTGATTGGTCCGTTGGATTGTCAGTAGAATAAAACAGCTCTTCTTCAAATTGGTCTTTTACGTCTGTTTTAACACATATAACTTAAATATGGTTATCCTGTAAGGCATATCTTTAAGAGCTTCACGTAAAAGTTGATGAATACAGTTATTTCTGATCCTTGTGACTTCCTAAGAAAGCTGTCCAAGTCCTACGTGCCCAGTTGCATTCCTCTGACGTATTGCTATGGGCGTGGAAACGATCAACATCAACAAAAAGAATCCGATAAGGAAACAAACAGAGACGAAGCTCTGGTCTTGGAAAATGTCCTTTTAGCATTTCAGGTAATCGCTTAAAATTTATATTCTCGTTGACATCAATTTTTAGACAAATTCTAAGGCTAACTGCGTAATGTTAACAAGCTGTACTGCTTGTTGAGCTTTGCCGTATTTTTGCTGTTAGGGAATTGTGAACGATAGGCAACGGTTCAATTAACTAAAATGGGTATGTCACAGTCGAGCTCAATGTTTTGACACACTATGAATCTTTATGGTTAATAATTGAGTTTAGCGCTAAAAGCACTTTACGAAGCTAAAATTTGAATGGTCAGAAGCAACCAAATGTAAAAGCTGAAGGTAACAAACATTGACCTAGCCTAAGAATAGCGAACCTACAGAGCGTTAATAATCAAATGTAACGTTATTGTATGGTAATATAATATTCTTGCGTTATGCTACCATCGTAAACTGGCTTCAAAATTAGTTTAATAATTGTTAATGTATGTTATTGCTGATCCTTTAGTAAAATTAATCAGAAGCAGAAAGCCAAGAAGAAACAATCGACCCCTCCCCCGACGTCGACGATTTGACATTTTTCCTTTTTGTTGAATTAGCACTAGACGTTGTGTTCATATCGATTTTTGTGATTTCGTTCGGTTGTCGGGTGAATCTTAGTTTGGACATGATGTATAAAACAGCAAACAACTATCACTTCGAAAATGGTTTGTTTGTTTTATGTAGTGTAGAAGGCGTTAACCGATGAAATCTGACACCGAATCCCAGCTGAGCAGGGGGCTGGCTAAGCCTTGACCCTTCGACTGGCTGAAACCAAACTAGGGCGCACAAACGTTTACTAACATTACTCTATGATTCTTCCAAAGGTTTTGGATTGGATTTCTGAAACTAGATCGACTATAGATATGGAGGCCTTCAAACTTATGAAGGAGCTGAAGACGAATGTCGAACAAGAGATTAATTACCTTCCAAAGGAAACGGGGCTCATCTTGATAGAATCCGCGGAAGAGGTGAGTTAACCTACTTTTACAAATTCTTTCGGCGAAGGTGATCTATTCTCAAGACTGTCGACTTAATTATTTATTTTCTACTTTGGCCAGTACTTGTAATTTTAGACCACTTTAGGTAAAATTATTGTAAGCTGTGAAAGAATCGAATGGTTTAAATAGATGTTATATATATAGTGGAAAGTACCACTTTAATTACACCCCCTTTTTTGGTAATACATATGTCTTTTGAATGTTCCTCTAGAATGGCAGAGGAATCTCAGCAAAATGTCGAGATGCCAAAGTGGAGGACCTCTGGAGCCTGACCAGCTTCTTTGGTTACAGCACACAGGCCTTTGTGTTGGCGGTGAATCTGCTGGACAGATTCCTTGCTATGATGAAGGTAAACAATACTGTACAGTTAGGGGGTTTTAGAAATTATTTAAGGTATTTCTAGTTCTTCGTTTCAAAATAGTCTGACCCAAACAGGAGAGTCATGTTGAGTTAATACAGGACAATCATTTATCATTTTCCAAGTGAAGCAGTTGGGTCAGTTTAATGCACATACAATGATTAACAGTACAGATTACTGTCACAAGGACAGTAACTTTTGAACGAATGTCTGGAGTAAATTCTTCTACTGACTGCCATCCGTTACATAATGTTCTATATTTATCTCTCCAGGTTCAGCCCAAACACTTGGCCTGTATTAGCATTGGCTGTCTCCATATCGCTGCCAAAACGGTTGAGGAAGAGTGCGATGTTTCTTCCTCTCACGAACTGATTCGCATCAGTCAATGCAAGTTCACTGTGTCAGACCTCAGTCGAATGGAGAAAATTATCTCAGAGAAACTCAACTTCCAGTTCAAATCCGTCACAGCCTTAACCTTCCTGCACTTATACCATGCAATCGCACTTTCACATACCTCAAACAGGTGAGCACCCGCCCCTAAACTCTACTGTCACTAACTGAGCTTATGGGGAAAATACGCTTTTGGGGGGCTATAAGACATTTAATAGTCAGGAGGTGTATTTGGGGCTTCTGACTGTATGTAGGTCATTAGCATTTTAAAACAGACATGTTGGAAATACCAGTTTATCAGCTGACTGAAGGTTACACTGAACTTCCAAGATAAGATTTTTGTCTCGTCAAAACGGTGACATGTCACATATTCATTATTTGTAAGTGATATATCCCACGAATTTAAGCCTTTGCAACTAAACAGCTGTCTGGGTATGTTCACCTATTTTTGAATCAGTTATTATATGTGTATGTTTTGTTGTTTTTTTTCATAGGACTGAAGTCCTGAATCTAGATAAACTAGAAGTTCAGCTGAAAGCTTGCCTCTGTCGAATCGTCTTCTCCAAAGCGAAAGTGAGTACTGGCCAATTCTGGGGACTTGGGGGGAAAACCCACGAGGGAATTTATTGTGATGTCTCTCTCTCTCTCTTTCCTGTTTTCAGCCCTCTGTGCTGGCTTTAGCTCTCCTGATCCAAGAGATCGAGGCCTTGCAGTCTGTCGACATGCTAGAGATTGCACATCGCTTACAGAGACATTTAAAGGTAAACATTTATGGCCTGAATGTGGTCTTCCGCTGGGGGGAAAAAAAGACCGATGCCAACCTTCCTGGCGTGGGGGGGGGGGTATCCTTTTACACTTAGGTATTGGCCTCTCCAAAATGGCACTGACCAGTGACTTATGTAACCCCCCCTTGCCCAGAGCCTGGTGTCCAATGTTGCAACTTGCTCTTTCAGATTGCCGACGGTGACCTGTTCTACTGGAGGGAGTTGGTGGCCAAGTGTATGATGGACTACTCCTCCCCTGAATGTAGCAAACCAGACAACAAAAAGCTGGTCTGGATTGTGTCCCGGAGAACGGCTCAAAATTTGCACAGCAGCTACTATAGTGTCCCTGAGCTTCCCACCATCCCAGAAGCCCACTGGGACGAGAGTGAGAGGTAAATATGTCCTCATCTATAAAGAGAAAGAGAAAACAAAAGTTACATTTTGGCTTTATGTCATAAACAAAAAGAACAGCAGGTAGTAAAACAATGTGGAAAGGCAGCATTTATGAGATACTGAGAAGATACCGGTATGGCCCACGTACAGTTCAAAGAAAAAAACAGCTACGTTTTGGTTTTTTTTCCTACCCTCAGTCGGGGAATCTCGGGTCACTCCCATTTAAGTTATGTATACCATTTTCAGTCAAGGTTTCTTGTTTCAGTTCAGTAAACCGGTTGCCACAGATGCAAGTCTGTCGCAAGATTGGCTGACTTAACAGGATAGGTTGAAAACATAACACACGCTCACTCACACGTCAAACCCTCGCCTGCTTCGTCATTTTTGGGCCTAGCCCTTTTCTTTACACCCTTCCCTGTCTGTTGCTATCATGTTTCCAAATGGTTACGTGACTAATACGAGTCTCTGGTCACGTCTAAGCAACCTGAGTTCACCAAGCTATTACGCAGTTGTGTAATATTTCAGCCTCTCATAAAAGTCACCTCTGGGCCTGTTGCAGGCTCATATATATTGATGATAACAGAACATTTCAAAGAAGTGGTTGTACTTAACAGTGAAGAAAGCATAATGTTTTTCTGTTTTCTGTTGTCACTATCTATTATAGGGTGTACACATGCCTTAAGAATATCCAGACAGTGATTCAATCACACAGAGAACTCTTATGACGAATGTAGGGTGTGTAAGAGGGGGAGGGAGAGTGACGTGAACAAAGAAAGGTGTGTGACTGTGTTTTTCCGTGTTTGTTTTTGTTGACAGTGAGGACTCGAGTGAGGATCTGAGTTCGGGTGAGGAGAGTCTGAGCAGTTCACTGGGCAGTGATGCAGAGGGGCCCTACTTCCCCCCTTGCTTCTGCCGTCAACGCCAAAAACCACATACCTCCTAAACCTCCCAAAATATCTTCCAAAACAGCCTCTGAGACTCTTTCCTCACTTTCTACAACTTCACTTTTACTAGAATCCAAAATACTAACAGGATTTTAACAATTACTGTAGGGCCAATCCACATACTGTTTGATCCCCTTCTATCTTTCTTTAAGCGTTTTTGAAACTGAGTGGAAACATACACGTTTGCACAATACTGGCAGCTAAATTGACTCAGAGTTGATATAAAATGAAAAACAGTTTTGTAGCTGTAGAGTTTTCAGTAGTATGGTGCATGTTAGGATGTGTCACATTCCAGGCAATGAAACAGAACACATCTAACAGAGTTTTTTTTTTTTAAAACAAGGACTGTTGAACTCTGGGAAGCCACCCTAGGTCATATACAGTTTGCAGTTTTGTTCAACGGTTGTTATCAGTAGTTGACGTGGAGGACATGTTTGCCTGGAGATGTGCCGTTTTTCTCTCTCCAGGGTCATTTTGTCAACATAGAGATTTTCTGATTGTGTGCATGGGGTTCAGATACAGCTTGTTTTTAAATGACTATTCAACTGTTGTTAACTTTTTACTTTAGGGTAGATTTTTAAGTACCTCTAATGTTTGTTTTGTGTAAAAATAATGTATGTTGAAAATGAACACCACAAAAGTCTAAAAAAAATGCCATAAAATGTAAAAAAAAACCTGAATGTAAAAAAAAAATGTAAATTTGTATAATGTACAAAAAAAGGTACTTTGTAGATATTAATTTATTTATTTTTTGTTATAATTATGATACAACATTCGTATTAAAAATACTATTTTGAAACTGGACATGTGATTTTGATTTTATTTTTCTGACTCTGACAAAGTGGGACTGAAACTACCAGATAGTATTTTATCTCTTTGCAATGATAGTCTATGCTGTTAGATGTTGACTGACAGATCAACACAAATGAATTCAGTGGAGCAGAGGCAATCTTAATTACATATGAACATCAGTCTGAAAATCACACATTCAAAGATTCTGACTACTATGAGTCTAGGAACTGATGTAATTTCATAAAAGCCAAAAATCCTGTTGACTTTATTTCGCTATAAGATCACAATAGTCTCCTAAGCACCGTTTTACTCTCACCCCACAATGCCTTTTGTAGTTCGAATGGATGCCATTCACGACAGCAGTGTCTCGTGTCTATATTCATATCAAAATATTCATATCACAATTTCTAAAAAGGAAAAATGAGCTACAAATTCCTTTTGTTCTTCTACTACGGGGAAGTGAACATGTCACTACCTTGCTACCCAAATTACTCACTCACTCATTATCTAAGCCGCTTATCCTGATTAGGGTCGCACATCCTCCTCTTGTTGGCCCAGACTGATTAAATGAATGGACAGAATATTATATAAAAGCAATAGAAAACAAAAAGAATCTTTGAAATCGATGTCATCAAAAAACTAAAAACATTGGAAAACTGTTAATCTTATCAGGATGGTTGGACTGATTTTTAAATTCATTTATTTAATTAATTAAAGAGTACTGGACCAAATAATGGCTTCACCACATGAAAAAGGACCAAAAGTTTGGCTTTGCTGAGTCAAGAGATCACAAACACTGCAATGTTATTTACTATGACAAGGGGAAGGGAGCTGAAAGTCTTAAACAACTTCAACTAAAAACGAGAAGAAACCCAGTAAGAAATGGGGAACAGCAGCTGCAAGTTGGAGCTGACAGACAGAAAAGGACAGGCAAAATAGCTGAAAAAACAGCAGACAGAATTTTATGAAGGCTTACGATCAGTGACCCGGTCTGTGCTGGTATTTATGGTAGGGCTGCCGTTTGGAAACTGCTTGTAAACATGGTAAAAATGTCTACCTTGATACAAAGATCGCTATACATGGACCTTTGAGCAGTAAATAAAACAGTGGTCTGGTGACTGATCCTCTAGTCTTTTCCCTGTATCTAGCCTAGTTTTTACCTGGTGAAAGAATGCCTTCAACTCACATCACCTAAGAAACAATATCTACAACGATTCCATTACTTAAAACACATTATACTGTGATAGGAATTTTTGGGCACGTCAATCAGCCCTATAATACAGTGCACCCTAAAAACTACAGCGTTTATCAATAATGAAGTTCAGTCATGGTCGCTCAAGATCACCATTTTGCATGCCCTGACTGGCTCAAAAATGCCCTAATGGAGTTCACTGCCAAGTGCAGTAACCCAATACATAGAGCTTAGGCCATCCCTCTCACAGCAATAGCCAACAGAAAACACATGGACAAACTGAGCAAAAGAGGGAAGAAAAAAAAAAAAGAGACCAGGTAGCTTGACTTACCATTGTCATCCTTGCAGTCTTCAGAATCCCATGCGGGACCGTTTCTTCTTGGGCTGGGTGCTTAGCCTGGAAAGTCTCACCCCTGGGACTGTCTGGGAAAGTGAGGAGAAACTTTGAATAGAGGAAGCAACGCTAAGTTGTGAGAAGGTGCTCTCCTGGCCAGTATCCTGTGAGGGTTCTTGAGAGCCAAACAGAGAGCTGAGGTATTCTTGCTGTTGCCATATGGGCCTTTTCTGAGGAGTTGGTTTTAAACCAGCTGCCGTGGAAGGTGCCACGGAGTCTGTCTCTGTGGTTACGGTACGCTGTAAATCCCTCTCCGATTGAGAGTCCTTAGATATCTGTTGGTCATTTGTAGAAGCTTTTTCAGATTTCCTCTGTGGTGTTAGATTCGATACAGCCAGTCCCTCCGAAACCGGACTACCGTGTGGTAAATCCAGTTCAGAAAGTCCCTGATCCGGTGGGGCTGGAGAAACAGGACAGCTGTCAAAATCTGAACCAAGTTCCTGACTGGTGGCCGAAGACCACCCTGAGAGGTTGTCCTGATAGCTGATGGATGAGGTGAAGCTTCCAAAAAGCGAGACACGATTGCGCGCCCTGGCCTGCTTCTCCTGCCGGCGTTTCTTACGCAGGGCCTCAATCTTTTCTGGCGGTTCATGCCCAGTTTATCCTCCCACCAGCTTTTCCAGCCCCCTTCCCAAGACACGCTCAGTCTCTGGCTAACGTCGTCTAACCATGACGATAAGTCCACCTCATCTGGGATGGGGGTCACATCCAGACGGGGCAGATGTGTGACTGCATGGACCAACGTGTCCTTTCTTTCCGTAGTGGCTTTGAGGAATCCCCTTAATTCATGAAAACGGTCCACCTCCTGACTCAGGTTACCGCTCAGCAGGCCATGTGATCGTAAGATCCAGTGAGGTCGGCGGTCCTTCGGTATTATTTGAGTCACCTTGAAGAAGGATCTCAACCAATCTTCCCATTTTGGAAGCAGCTTCTTGCTGGTCTTCTCAGGGATTGCTGGTACGGTTGCGCAGTATGGGTTTGTCTCAGTAGACAGACCGGAAGATTCTAGATTGTTTGAACGTTCCTGAACACCACGGCTATCCCCCATTTCTGGTTCCACGTTGGATACATCTGAACGGTAGGGGTCATCAAGCTGGCTCAACGCTGCATGCCGACTTCTGCCCTCGTCAAAATCACCGTCAGACAACTTGGGGTCCTTCGAGGAGGTGGTATTGCACTTGTCTACGGTCTCAACTGAGTTCCCCACATCAGTCAGCACAGAGGCATGTTCTGGTATGTCGTCGCTGATGTTGGTCTGGTCTGAGTGCAGTCTGAGAGTTTGGTAGAATACATCTCCAGCCTCAGTGAGTTGGAACACATACAGGAAATCATCATTCTGAACAGCAGAGAGGCCTCCAAGAGAAAACATGACACAAGCTTAAACAGGTGAATAAAAAAAAAAAAAAAACCCACAGAGAAAAACACTGAACACATATTAAAACAATTTCCATTTATTAAATAATAAATAAATAAATTCAAAAGATTTTTCAGATTTACAAAAGATTTATTTAACAAACAGCAAGGTAATGGATATAACCAGGCAACGTTAAAAAGTGAGAACTTCCTCTTTACTTGAATCTGATTAAGACACTCTGTGTTAGAGTTCTGCACATTCAAAACAGCCATACCTGCAGCCGGGGACTGCAGCCTTTGCTGAACTCGATGTTGTCTGTGTGGGAGCAGAACTGGCAGCTGACGGAGAGATTCTCTTGGACTGCTAAGTTTTAAAGGAGAACTTCTAGACTGACATGCATGTTCTCTACCACCTGTACAAAAGAATTCAACACTGACAAATCAGAAACTTTATTTTAAACTTGTGGTGAGAACTAGCTGTTGGTTGAACTGAACTGAATGTCATGCACAATACACAACCTGACGCCCATAATTTTTATCAAAATAATAATAATTATGGCTAAAAAATTGTCTCACCAGAATACTGCAGCAGAATCATCTCCTGAGAGTTTTGAGCTCCCAGCAGAATTTTGCAGGTACTATCCCTAGATGCTCCTGATTGGACATTGACAAACATAGGCGGGGACTGCATCATGTGGTCCCACTTCAGCATGGGAACACAAGGCAAACGCTCATCCATGATGTAGGCAGAATACTGACAGAGAAAAAATGTTTTACTATTTAACAAAATAAACAATTCTGAGGAAAAATGAATATCACTCATGAATTTAATATTACTTTTAACCTTATTTGTCACAATACATCAACACTCTGTATACCCACTTAGCACTGCAGCCTGGCACAAGCACCATAAATTTGGTAACTAATTATCAGGTACAACGTGTGACAAAAAAGTCTTGGAGATTCAGTAGACTGGTGTTGACAAGCCCTGGGCTGGAAACATAAACACTAATAGTCTTTACTATGTCCTGTTTAATGAGGCCCTGAACATCTGTGAAAGATATGAATCTAAGCAAAACCAAGAAGGAGGCAAGTGATGACTGAACGATAAGTGAATGTATTTGTGGTAGGCCTGGGCCGTATTGCCTAAAATTTACATCACGGTATAATTTGAAGCACGGACGGTAATAGAAAAGATCAAAGTATATTCGTTTTTCTTCAAATTTCAATAGAAATGCTTCTGATGGGGTAAAGCACTGGTATGGCAACTACATGACAGCTATTACTGTACTCTTAACTGTATTCTTTCTGTTTTCCCTCAAGTAAGGTTTCAGCTACCGCACTCACACACACCTTGACAACCCCTCTGGTAATAAATGTTTTGTTTTTTTTATGTTGACCCAAAATCCAATCAACTTTAAGGGAACATTCGTGAGCACATTGTTGGGCAGTGAATGAATGTGTTAGGATTCTTGTGGTTCAATCATATTGGGCTCTTAGATGGTTTATTTTCTATGCCCTCAGTTCAGACAGGATAGATCCTGTTGGACCATTGGTAGATCAATCACCAAGATTTCAACAGCCATTTTCAAGGTGCTAAGAGTCAATGGCTTTATTCATACGGTCTTATCTGCTTTTAAAGCTTATCTCCCTAGCCTCACCACACTAATCATGTGAACATGGAGCAAACAGCATTAAAGAAATATAGACAACTTTTAACCTTGAGAGAACATGTAGCTCTTTAATGGGTTGTCTTAGTTCTGCTGTTTAGCAGACAGACAGATCACACTATGTGTTAAAGTACACTTTACCCTGATGATGGATTTTTATGGTTTTAAAATAAAGCCCCTTTCATACATGCACTGCAACCCTAAAATAATCGGGATTCTAACCGGAGGGGCTGTAGGTGTGAAAAAAAATGTCCGAATCAGTCGACTCGGATTCTAAATGGACTTTATTCTACCAGCCCCCTGGTACAAACTCCGTTTTCTTTTTGTTTGGGTCCATGTGTGAATGGAGCGGATTATACTCCGGAGTATGCACAGCAAGCAAGTGGGCGTGTTGATGCCGTTTCTAACATGCGACTGGTGCGAAGCCAGAAGAATACAAACATCCGAGGGTGAAGAAGAAGCGTCATTTTCATGAAGAAGCCAACGAAAATGTCTAACTGAAGAGACGATGAGATTCGGGAACTTCCGTTGGTAAGGGCCTACACCGAAATCGTCAGACAAAAGTCGGTAGCCTCGTCCACCTTTTTCAATATGTTGTAAACAAACTGCTGCGATTTTCGCAGAGTACTTTTTGCGTCATGACCTGCCTCCTGCACGCTCTACCCAGGAGCCGGAGCCGCCACACCCCCCCCCCCCCCCCCCCCCCCCCACCTAAACCAAACGGAGTATTTCGAGTGTGTGTGTGAACACGCCTGACTCGGACTATCTGCTGCTGTGTGCTGCATGTGCGAATGGGCAACTTCGGACATAACACGAACCTGATTCTGCCGTTATAGTCCGTAGTGCATTTGTGAAAACGGCTTAAGTTTCAGCTGAGTGTCTGTGAGGTGACTCAGGTGAACATGTACCTGAGTTGTGATGAGGTGATGGTGTTCATGAGCTTCACTCAGGTATTTGGTCAAGATAACTCTCTCCCCGCTCCGGCACTGTCCTGTCTTCCCAATACGGAATAGCGTATGATTGTAATCAGGACTCTAACGGAAACAGAGAGGAACAGGAATTACACAGGGAAATGGGAGACAAAAGCAAATAAACACTTTGCACTTACTTTACAATAAATTCAAAATGAAGTCCAAGTCCAAATCCCCTCTCAAAAAATTTAACTTTTTTTTTTTTTTTTAAGAGCCCAGAGACCATGGTTCAGTTCACAGTGTGAAACATAATTTTATACAAAGCATTTATCATAACACAGTCAAATAATTCCACATCATGCATTAAGACAACAGATTATCAGATTATCTGCAACATAGTAATGCATGCCCAATTAATTCCAAATTCACACCTCAATTACACATCAGTGCAAACAAGCAGTAGGAAACTAAGATACAATAAAAACTTATCCAAAGTAGATTAGGGAGTTAAGCCTGAGTTGGAGGTAACTTAATCAGTTTCAAAGAAAGTTGTAAATTCCATTTTGTCCTTTTTAATGAAAACTGACGGTGCGTGATTAATTTGCTGCTTAGAAAATAAAAATCCATGGTTTTGCTGAACTGTTACAACAGACCTCTGTTATAGTGTATTTCATGGGGACGTATGGAACATAACTGTTTGCAGCTCAACATATTGTTGTATTTTAAACTTTGGAAGACGGAGGTTTGCTTTCTTTTGGATTTTGGAAAGCTGTTTTTTTTGTGTGCCTGTTGTGTTGCAGGGCTTGTTTTAACTGAGGAATCAATCAGTTTAATGCTGGTACAGACCAAAAGCATGGACATATTTCATATGTATAATTAAAAAAAACAAAAAAACAAAAAACAATTTTTTTATTCAAACAATTGAAGACACAGCTGAAAATATGGCAGCATTATTTACTAATGACCATTTAAGTAAAGGGGGAGAAGCTTCAATTGACCATTTAAGTAAGGGTGTAGAAGGTTCTCACCCTAAAATCTGTCAGCTCTGCCCCTGTCCTGTCAGCATACACCATCACTCTGGGATGTGCCGAGAATTCACACCAGCGCCACGAGGACTTGGCATTGAAGTACAAGTTGGAGTCTTCCTCACGGACTTTCTGTAATCTAAGGAACAAACAACACAGAAAAAAACCCCAAAAAGTGTCAGAACACAAATTCAAGCTTTAAACGTTACTCAATGCTACTGCAGCACATGCTGTTCTTTCAACACTGATAAAAGAGGTACAGTCTGTATGTACAAAAACACAAGCAAAGATACAGAGAATCCCCCTCACCCTTTTCCCATACGCCACAGATGGGCAGCTCCACTCTCACTGGTCACGAGCAGCTCCCCCATTATATGAGGACTAAGAACATAAAACAATCTATTCAGAACAAAAACAAAGATTCTGAACATATCTTGCACAATGGGACGACTTGGTTGATCCAAATCTAATATCAGCTTTATATATTCAAATACATGGACAGAACAGTTTCTGCTTTTGGTTAAACTTCTTTGTTTCAGCGTACTAGGAATGGAACCAGCTGTTAGTTACCCTAGATTACATTATCCTAGGCGCACATGTGCACTTGTCATTTATCATAGATTGCGAAAAGAACTCTTAAAGCTCTTTGTGCTTTTTTTCTGTTGTTTTTTTTTTAAACAAGTTTGACAAGGCCATATCTCTGCCCTGTAGATGTAGGCCACTGAAGACCCTTGGGTACTCCCATTATAATCAAACATCACACTTTTGAATGTGGACAAACCCCCCCCCCCCCCAAAAAAACACAGAGTGAGTATGCAGGGCGTAAATACAGAGCAGAGCAAAGGAACCCAAGGCTATTATAATGGTCTAAGAGTTACAGTGTTGTGAAATTCTAAAACAGTTATAAATGGAGCTGCACTATGACTTTTTTGAGAGGTCACAGATCAATTTGAAGATAAACAAAGATATAAATCATAGTAATTGTTAAGACACAAAGAGCTGGTCCTTGGCTGCTAATCAGAAACAGAGGAGCAGCAATCCCACCTGACTGTGAGGCAGGTTGCAGTTTCTTTGGTCTGAATGACTTCCTTTGGTCTGGGCTTTCTTACATCTTCAACAATCCACACACTACAGAAATGATCTGAACGCACACCTACATGAGCTAGAGAGCGAGAGAAAGGACAGTTTCCCCAAGGTGGACACACAAGAGACCAAACACAGAGGATACATTGATAGAGACATAATCAGAGAGAGAGAGAGAGAGAGAGAGAGAGAGAGAGAGAGGGAAATGAGACATGGAGACCTTTTAGCACTATGCTAAAGAGAGACATCAACTGCTTCTTTAAAAACCAGTGAGGCCAAAAATGTCATCTCACCAGGTCCTTCAGTGAACCCCACGCTGATCTGCCTAACTGATCCATTCAGGGAATATGTCAGTGGTTCTCTGCTCAACTCCACTTTGGGAGCATCAGCTTCATCAAGCCCTAGTGCCACCCTGTGGAAATCTAGGGAAATACAGTTAAGGAACACAGCCTAATGCAAAGAAAAAAACGAAAAAAAAAACCTCACATGCCTCAAAACGCTCTGTAATTCCAAATGACTTAAAGAAACTCATCACTTAAAAAAGACCGTCTATTACATTACACATCTGTGATTCTCACACTTTTGAAGGAATCATTTTCCAAGACATTTAGCTGATAAAACCATACTGTTACACAAGCAAGCTCTGTCTCACACACCCACCTTCTGACACTCACACTGAATGTCTATGCAGCTTATTTCATACTAACGTGCATAAAACTCATTTGAAAGCCAACACTATACAGACAACATTTGTGTGATATTTGACGGATGCATGTAGAGTTGTTAGCCGTTTCTGTCATAGAGTAAGTGAGTGCTTATGGTAAGTCAAGAGAAAACTGCCTCTCAGATTACATTTTCTCTATTTTAAGTCTAGCCCTCTCTACAGAGATTCTCCTCTCATTTCTAATGGGCCATACACCTAATGCTTCTTCAAACAGAAAACAACAATTACCCTACTAATTCTAAATTAAACTTTTAATAAAAAAAGACTGGACAAGCTTTAAAAATTGGGCACTTTCTCTACTTCATTATTACTTTTATTATAGTTATCGTTACTATCGCTGTTATTACTGCTTTCAAATTTAAGTTTTAATAAGACTGGCACTTGGAAAAACAATAACGTGATTGATGAAATACTTTATAATGTTCCTGATTTGTCAGCAGTTAAGGGAACAGTTCACCAGGTTTTTTAATCTTCTCTCTGTTGTGTCCCTGTCTTACTGCACCACTTCAAACAAGCGTTCATTACATTCCACTGGCTGGGATTTAGCCAAGACTGAAAATGGTGAATTTTCCTTCCCTTTAAACTCTGCAGAACTTAAACTCCACTTTCGTAAAATGGAGGATACTGAGAGTGTCCAGCGCTGCTCCTCTGGGGTAGATGAGGCAGCCCTCTGGCCTGCTGCCCAAGTCTAACAGTGGTACATATACTATGGCGCCCCCTGTTGTCAACTCCTGAAACTGCTCTCTTTCCTTCTGAAAAGCCAGTTCCTCAAACACACAGTCAGCCAGCACAGCAGGAGGAATATCACACATCACATCCCCAAACATTCTGTAGTAGCGCCGCACTCTCTCTCTGCGATATGTGAATGGGCACCTGGGGGGGGAGGGGGGGGGGGGACATAAACAAACCAAAAAAACCAAATATTTTGAGATGCTTCATTTATTTACATTTTACACAAAAAGACATTACAAAATATGCTTTATTTTTTTCTTTTTAAATAGAGAGAGCATCTAACCGAACACAAACATGAGAAGATAGAAACTACTTAATAAAGTTGGCAGTCTTTTAGCTACTTTTTTAAAGTTAAGTTCAGAGGAATTCTTACCGGTTATAGTTCAAGATGCTCACAAAACTGTGCATCTGGTCCATTCGGACGCCCATCTGTGCATCACAAGGAGTAAAAAAGGCCCAAATGGTTCATTTTACTCTTAACAATTTCCGTGTTATGCCTTTCCACAGGCATGCCACACTGCAAATGAGCAATTCAACAATTTCATTCATAATACAATCAAATACAGTCCAAATGAAAACTGAGAGTTTACTATCATCATCGCTCCGGACGTCACCAGTCCAAAGTTACACAACTCAGTCACTCCACTCTTTGAGCGCAAAAGAGTGTGTTTGAGCTAAACAGATTCTGTACAGATCCTTTGACTGTGTACATACTATTCACACTTGGTGAAGAAAACAGTAGTCCTTGAAAACAATAATTTGATAACTGGCAAACATCTACTTAAGGTCGGAATCAGCCCAAATACAAAATCTACATAAGCCACTCATGTGTATGGCCTGTGTAGCTGTCAGGTCTTATGTTTTGTGCTCTGGTCGTACATGATAATTCACTTTTTAAATGAGATTTATCCAAATCCTGCTCCTAGATGCTCAGAGCAATGCACATTTAGCTCTCTCCCTGTTCTAACACACCTGAGACAGCTCATCTCCTAATTATCAAGACCTTAGAGGCTTACGGCCGATGAAAAGATGATAACAATAATAACCTCCACCGCAACACAATATGACGACATACTGTGATGAGGATTTTTTGTAATATTGCCCAATCCCAAAACCAAATATGCAAACATCTGTGTAAGGTCAACACTTGGTTTCACCAACCTTCTTTACAAAATTGAATTCCTCTCCCACAAGGCTGCTCATGGTGGAAAAGGCATCAACACAGTGATCTTGGTAAAAGTTCTGCATCTAATAAATAGAAAATACAGCAACTCACTGACAAACACAAAACATTAAAATAGAAAAGAAAATAATATTTTCTTGGTGACAGGCTAGAAATAGAAATTCAGACGTACTTAGTCATTCAAACATAGAAGCCACGTTACATCTGACATCCACTTTAAGAGTTTGCTAACTAAATTACAGACTGATTAAACATTTGTATTAAAACACTATAATGACAAACTGAGTACAATGTAAGCTAAAGTTGGTCATGTAGATATTTCAGCTGATATCTGCACTGTTTTATGATTAACAAAAGATGTGGACTTCCTGACTACTCCACTAAACAAGGACTAATAAATAGAATTTACCTGTTCTGGAAAGTCCAGTGGATTAGGGAGAGGACCAGAAGGAACATTGCCAGCTAAAGGAAAATAAAGGCGATTAAAAAAAAGCTTTACTGCCGAATTACTTACTCTAAGCCTCCACTATTCACACACACACATACAAAGCTCGTTTGAGTAAGGAAGACTAGTACCATTGCATTCGTTTTAGAGGAGTGAGAGAGAAAGAGTAATACATAACCAGAAAAGATACCTTCATTGGCGGACAATAGGGGCGTCATGATGGGCTCAACCGGTGCCCAACGCTCTCCCTGCATCTTATGCTGAGATTCGAACTGCAACTTGGACAGTTCAACATTCTGTGTGTGTGTGTGTGTGTGTGAGAGAGAGAGAGAGAGAGTGAGAGAAAGCGTGAGTGTGTGTGAGAGAGAGACAGAGAGAGAGATTACATCGTCTTAAAAGCATAAAGAGGAAAAGCTCAACGGCAAGAGTTTGAGAGAAAACACAATCCCTCCCATAATTTCCTCCTTCTTGGATTGAAATAATTAATTTTTTTGGCTACACACACGACAATCAATCACAGTAGGAAGCTTGTCGTTAATATAACGTGTCTAGTTTGTCATCTAATTTACCAGCTACAGCTAATTTACTAGCTAATGTCAAAGACTCACCTCACACGCCGCTGCACTGCTCTCCAGAACATGCTCGTAAATTCCCGAACTCCGACAGCCATGCCTCAGCTGCGATTCCGGTGGTCCGGGTAGATAGAAGTTGGGAAAAAGCTGACCAGGGAATTTATAATCCATGTCTGTCACTCCCTGTCTAACTAACCGAGTGTGTGTACATTCGGCCTAGATTAATTTAACAAGTCCGAACATCTCGTAATTGTGTGTCTGCGCTGTTAACAACTTCGATCAAAGTGTAAGAAATTCGTTCGCACATTTAAAAACGTTAAAGCACACGTGCAGACTGATTAATAAGATTTCAAGTGTGGGATAAAAACAGCATGGTGTCAATCGTTGGTGCGCACATGGCTGCCTGAAACCGCCAGCTGATCGGTGGTTTGACGCTTCTTCCTCTTCTTTTTCGTTTTTCGACGAGATAGGCGGATCTAACGCCGTCGGGAGTATTTCCGCCACCTACTGGATCATCCACTCTCTGCAACGGTCTCTGTAGTTATCAACTAGAATAGTCTATAATGAAAAGCAGGAAAATGCGAGAATTTGCGGGATTTAATTTTGGGCATAATTTCACACACACACACACACACACACACACACGCACAGACGCACACAATATGCGCACTCCATACAACGCACTCCATACTCCACCTATGACTCCACTTCAGTGTATTCTTCTCTCACTCTCCTTGTGCAGGCACATCTTTTTTGGTATTTTATGTGTTAAATTATTCTGTCTTTGCACTATTCTATTCAGAATTGTTGGGTTCACTTTATTCGAATTTATTGTTACTTCTATGGAACAGATATGTAATCCTATTTAGATGAAAATTCACACAGCTTTATTCATTACTTTCAATCATTTTGATGAAGCGGATTGATACATTTAAGGCACAAAATTAATCATGTTCACAGACACTTTGTAACTCTCAGATCATGGCAACTCAAATGAGTATGTATATCTGTATATATGTATATCAAACAGGACTTTTTCTACATCATTTTCACTGCTTGTGAATTATTATTTTGATAAAATTTACTGAAGAATGCTTCAAAGTAAAAGAGAGGTATGTCTTTTTCTCAGTCTCCTCTGCACCACAGTGGTCATACACGCTTTGATTTTTAGGTGGTCACTGAGCCTGTGCAAGTGAGGATTTGTCTGTCACCCTAGGGTCAGATAACCACTCCACTCTTTGGTTTAGACTCACCATTCCAAATGTTCCAAATCTGCTTCCTCTGGTGTATAAGTTTTGTGGCATTTCTGACTGCTCTGTAATAAGCATCAGAATCAGACAAGTGGGTTGATTCTTTGCAGGTTTCAGCTCTTTATGCTTCTATAGATATGCATAAGACTGTGTGCGTGTGTGTGTGTGTGTGTGTGTGTGTGTGTGCGGAGGCTTAATTTGTGTTTGAGGCAAAATTGTAACATTCTCTTTTGTATATTGAGAGTAAATGGTGGGTGAGCAGTTTGGCTCACCCATGCAGCAATATGCTTTTTAAAATCTGTGAAATGTTCACAAAATTTTCAGTATTTTCAACAGACATCTTTGTTTATGAGTGCATGTAAGGTAAGAATATGGTTTGCAGTTTGGAGATTTTGGAGGAAGCTGAGGACATTGTGTTCTTGGAGGAAGGATAACCTTCTTGTGTTCAGGACATTACCAAATACCTTCCCCAAGTTGCTGGTTACATATATCCTTGTGTAATTATTCAGGTCCAATTTCTAACTCTCTCATTACTCCAACAAGACACGAATGTCTGAATGATCAACTTCATAATAATAGAGTAACAATAACTCTCTTCCTTTTGAATCTCGCTCTCTCTCTCTCTCTCTCTCTCTCTCTCTCTCTCTTTAAACAGATCAGTCCATCAGTCCCACTAGATGAGTGACATCAGAAAACTCATTCTCTGTCATTTAAGAGTATTAGATTTGGACCAATCTCTTGACCAAATCCTCTCAACATGGATTTTGAGTTCTGGGATTTGATCCAGACCAATACACTCTCCATACAAACCATGCCCACTGATATTTAAAGTTGTATTTGGTTGTAATAATGTAGAGCTGATCATGTCTCACTGCATTTGCAGTGAATGAATCTTTATGAGATTGCTGTTTGGCTAATCCATAATCTGAAATTTCTCTCCACATTTTTTTCACATACCCACGGGCTCTGTCCTTCTTCTATTGCATTTAATATTGAATGACAGTCGGTGAAATCGTTCAGAAAAACCAGTAAAAGCTAAATCCACTGTACATGTCGCCAGAAGGCATTTTTAATCGAACACGAATTCTCCCTCTGCTCAGACTCTCGATGTTGCATGCTCCGATTCCTGTCAAAAGGGGGCGCTATTCGCCACGTAAAGATATGCCGTTGAGGCCCCACTCACAGACTTAAACACACACGCCGTTAAATCGCACTGGGATTGGGACTGGACACTCACTGCCGTTCGCTAGTGTGTACGGGACGTAGAGGCGAGTGGAAGCACAACAGTGGCATTCTGGTTCACAATGTTTACTAACGGACAAGATTGCTGCTTTGGAGGAAAATAGGCGCTCAAGACAATTATATTTGGCTTTGAACAACGACTAATCTATTTACAACGAAATGTCGGGGAAATTAGAGAGCAAACACGGTAAGCACTAGCCCGTTTGGGTACACACACTCTCGGCTGAGGTCTGACCAGAGCGCCCATACACACTGTCTAGGCCCCATCTGCGGGCAATGCTCACACACAAATCACAGTTTTTTTCTACAGTCACTAAAACAATGGTAGTCAGACCTGTCGGAATCGAATCATTTGATTACATCATATTAATGTTCAATGTATTGTTTGTGGCTGAAATCTATTATTCAATTTACAGCCTTACGTTTGGAACAGAATCGTTTTGCTGTTTGTATTCGATGATGGTTTTCTGGCGTGTGCTTCAGTCGTTTGCTCACTTGATTATATTACAGTTCTGATCCGTTCTGTTCCACAAGGACTTTGATTTCAGGACCTCGGGAAAACGGTTCTTAAATTAACGGGTTGTTTCATATGGCGTGCTCGAAGTGACAGGATATTTGCTTGCTCAACCTCACTAAATCAGTGCTGGTGTTTGTACTGAAAAGGAAAAAAAGATATTTCTGCCTCGAACAACGCGCTGCCAGTTTAGACGAAAATCGTGCTTTTTGCTAATAGAAACGCAGAGTGTTTGGAGAAGGGCTAAAGTCCCAGTTACCTTTGTGCAAACCGACAGAGTGACTTGATATCTGGCTTTAAAGTAGTTTGGACGATTTTTTCAAAATTTGACTACACCACTCCCTTTTTGTTAATGTTAAACTGAGTATGAATATATATTTTCAGTCAACGCACTGTCCAGATTTTACACCTCTAAGCCAAACAAATCCGAGAGAAATGGATTACGGTTTTTGTAATCACGCCAGTTGTGCCCTTCTTGTGATTAGAGAGACAAAGGTTGAAGCATAGAGATTAAAGTATTTGATTTGTTCCATTTTGATCTAAAATGCAGAAAGTAAAACTGGATGACTCAAACTGACGTATCTGAGGTCACAAAAAGATTTTTTTCCCCCTTTTTTTTGGGAATAGTGATGGTTGCGCCCCTTTTGTGTGCACGTGGCATGTCTAGTCTGCGACGGTGACAACAGACCGGAGCTACTAAGTAAGAGCCGCAGAACCTGCGTGTGTATGTGTGTGCGAGACAGTTCACGGTGCTGTGTACGTCGAAGAGACAACTTTAATTGTGCCAAGGCTAAATAGAGTCAGTCGTGGCTGTCTGTTTGGGACATGGTTTGTAACGGGAAACGACAGCCGATTTAGTTGCTGCCGGACAGAAATACTACCCGGGACAGAGCACAGCACACCTCCCCACCAGCTGTTCTTTCCGCGGCCTACCGGTGCCTGCTGGTCCGAGTCAGAGACTGGGGACTGAGTTCAGCAAAAATAGTGCCTAAAAGCTTAAATGTTCGTTCTATACACTTTAAAGTCAGCGCCGTGTTTGAAGACATGAATCGCTTGTTTTCGTAGAATGATGAAAATGTGTGGCTAGAGGCAATTTTCCTGTAGCTGCACCCAGAACATTCCTTCGAGACGCACCTCAACCATGATCAGCGGCATTCAGTTGGTCTGTGTGTGAACGTGTGTGTCTGTATGGTTGTCATAAATCACAGTCGTGAATCTCTGTCCAGATGGAGTTTTAGGCAAGATGTATACCACTCTGTTTGTCTACTTGAACTCTTTAAAGGTAAACTACCAGCCTCCAGTTGGTATCAACATCAAATCAGTGCTTTTACTACGAATTTTAAAATAATTGTTTTTAGGGACTGTGTAGATTCTTCACACTTTGTTAAAATAGGGTTCAGAAGAGTATATGAGTATGTGTTGAAGTTTTTTTTTTGGGGGGGGGGGGTGTTCACTGAATCACCTGTTGTCCTGTGGTATTTATCTGGTAGTCAAGCCTATTGATTGCTCCCTTGTTCCCCCAGGGCAGAATTATCTGAGTGGGTTCAGTGAGCCAGAAACACACCCCCTGCCTGGAACACGCACACAAAACGAAGCAGGACAGAATGTGCAGTGTGTGTGTGTGTGTGCACTGACGTCATGCTCTACATTAATGTGCCTCTTTGTTGCTATGGTTGCTATGTCCTGCTGTCACACACATCTGTCACTCAGGCAGAAGAGTTGAACATGTCACCTGTTTAAAAAAAAAAACAACCTCCCCTCTCTGTGTGAAATTGAACAAAACCTGGAAGTTGATCTGACCTCCTTTAACTTCCCCGCTACAGTGAGAAAATGAACTGAGGAGAGGAAACAGTTTGTATGAACATGCATCTGTGTGTGTGTGTGTGTGTGTGTGTGTGTGTGAGAGAGAAAGAGAGAGAGAGAGAGAGGGAGGGAGCATAGACAGGGGTGTGAATCTGGAGGGGGGCTGATTTAGTGGCTTGAATGAGTGGAGACTCTGAATAGTGCTGGCAAGAAGCATGTGGGATACACAAAGTAAAGGGTGTGTGTGTGTGTATTTAATATAAAGTCAGCTCAGCTATAATAAGGTGTATGTTATTTCTGTGTGTGTGTGCATTCATGTTAGTGGAGGTATGTAAGGTACGTGCGTGTGCGTGTGTGTGTTTGTTGGTCTATGTCCCAGCCTGCAGTGTGTAGAGCATTTTGAGGTGTGTGCTCATCCTGTGTGTCTGTTTTGTTCCTCTAAACCTCTAGAAGAAAAATCATTGTTGAATTCTGACACACACAAAAACATCATGTCTTGGTAAAATGATGCAATCTAGTCAAAATATGTATATAATTTTTGTGAGTTCAGGACTTGGCGAGCAGTTGAAGTTTGCCAACCAGTCCATTTGCTGCTTGTTTTTAGAATCACCCCCTTACTAAGAGTGCATGAGTAAGGAAACAGTGACTGACATCTCCTTGCTGCTTGTCCTTGTGAGCCTTTCATGTATACTGAGTTCAAGTGTGTGTGTGTGCATGCACGTATTTCTGTCAGAGTGACGAATACTGGCTTCATGCTACTTTTCTGCGATTTGATCAGACAGAATCAATGAGAAGAGAGCTGTAATCTCTTAAATTGCATCTGCTCAGAGGACTCTGGTTCCCAGAGGGCCATGCAGCAGACAGAATCACAGCATGTTCTTCCTCATCAAACTCACCTACAGTTACACAAATGGTTGTACTAAAGTATTGTAGTTGGCCAGTTATAACACACAGAATAGTGTAATGTCATCAGGCTAATGTGATGTACTTTTTTCCTCCATTGTGATGTTACTGTAAAACAATTGTGTAGATTAAGGTTTGATGTATTTCCCTGTCCTTGATAGCTGAATTTTAGGATGACAGTTGAGTTTCTTTCCAGCCAGAAACGGTAGGACTGTATCAGATAGAGATTGAGCTTTTTCAAATTTTGAATTTAATTGGTTGGGGATAGACTGCATGTATGTCAGCAAGTATGCTGAGAGAGTTTTTAAATGGAATTTTGTGTGTTATAATTGGCCAGAGTCAAGTTTTGGACCAGTGTGCTGGTCTGTTTGGAATGTTGTGGGACCTCATTGGTTGATGAGAAATATAACCCGCTGTGATTGGTTGAAGGGGACTGTGTGGGCTCTGATTGGTAAATGTTGATGTCAGGCTCTTTATGTTATCCCTGTACACCAGTTCAGTATCTCTGTGCTATAATTTGGGGTTTACAGAAATGAGGGCTGTTGATTTCTCTTGGAATGAAAAATATGCTCTTACCCTTTTGAGGTGCTGTAATTATACCCTCTATGTATGTGTGTCAGGAACAGCATATATGTAGGCAGTCTCCCAGGCAGGGAAATTTAGAATTGTTTTAACATCCGAGCGAGACAAGGATGTGAATGGGAAGAAGCACAGATGAGTGGATAACCAATGAAGGAAACAGATGCGGAAGATCTTCCTCAAGAATTATTACTGACTGAGTGTCCAGACAACTTGTTCTTTGTCTTTTAGTGCCGTTTTTTTTTCAGGGGTGGTTTTAGAGGGAGTGTACGTCCAGAGAGGCCATGGATTTCTCTCTTCCTTTTTTTTTGTTGCTCTCTGTCTGATGGAGGGAGGACCGTGTGTGTGTGTCTGTGTTGTCTGTCAGTTTAGGACAGCCAGAGCCTACGGCCTGATAGATTCGTTGCCTTACTAATGTCACTGACTTCCAGCTGTCGCTACTTGCTGTCTGGTATCCGTGACTACGAATGAAACAAAATCAAGGACTCGTCATACTCGCACTCAGATTGGTGGGACTCAAAGTTGTGAAGATTACAAAAAAATCCTCTCTCCGCTGTGTCTATTCTTAGTGTTCTCTTTTCATTTTTAGCTCTTTCTCTGACTCAAGCAAGATCACAGGACTTGAGTTGCAAATATGACTAACAGTTAAATAGAGGGCGAAACAACCTTTGGTTTGATTCCTTAGTTTTGTTGGTACTTTAGGTTCTACACTAGCAGAAAGACAATCGGTTCATTTGGGCAAGAAGGTTTTGTTTTGTTTTTTTTGTCTTTTAATCTGAGACTGAAACATTTTTTGGGATTAAGAGATTTTAATGGGGAATATAAACTGGCGGAGTCAACCCTCTGTGGAGGAAACGGAGTCTTCGCTGGGAGAACCTGAAGAGGATACAGGTAAGAGAAGACTGGACTGGGAAAGGACCACTTATGGTCACAAACTGAGGCACAGGGGAATTTAATCAAATTGTACTTCTGTTGGGTGTTTTTTTTTTTCTGAAGTGAGAATTGGTTTTGATAACTTGAGTAAACATCTTAAGGAAAGTTAGGAGGGTCCAACAAGAATAAATCTTCGAACAGTTAAGGGATGAAGTTCTAAAGCCTCATTCAATTATTCCTGCACATTCTCAAGAGATAAGACAATAATTCCTACATCTACCGTCTGTCTGGAGTGGACTTCTTTAACTTCGCTGCGAAAACCTGTTGACCTGCTAGTGTGAAGTCTGTGTTTTTCTGCTCAGCTTTTACACCAACTTCATCTCTTGTTTATTTTCAGGCACAATTAAGCTCCCTTGAAAGTGGTTCCATATTGGTAACGGTTATTTTGAGGAAAACAAAACCGTCTGATACGAAGTGCCTGGACATTCCTGGTTTTGTGTGTGTTTCTGTAGTGTGGCTTTTGTCTAAGTGCTCATTTAGTTCCAGTGAAGTTCTGGGTGGACCCAGCTGAAGGAGCTCTGTGGAGGAAAAGGCAAAAGGGAGCTGCATTTAGGAATGACATTTTTTTTTTCAGGAACAGGTCTTAGCTGTAGGAATATAATATTTACATGCTACATTTAGTGGGATGGTGGGCTGTTAAGATGTAAGAGTGGACTTTGAGCAGTTACTGTAGAATTGAATTAAACAAGTTAATTACAGGAGTGTAAAAGTGAGAATATCGAACTCAGGAGTGAATTGAAAGAGTTGGCGGAAAGAGAGAATGAGCTGAAGGAAGTAAAAAGAGGAGTGGGTTGTGGGAGTGAACTGTGGGAGTGAAGTATGTGTGGTGTGACTATGGTTCAGGTTTAAGAGTGACCGCTCCAGGAGCAGTTTTATGAAGAGTGACTCCTGGCAGTAATCTGTGGGAATCACAAACGGGAACGCGTCGTACGGGTGGATTCAATCCGGAGGGTTAGACTGTAGTGGAGTTCTAGAGCTCAAACCTGTGTAGAATCGTGGTGTTTGGATGAACATGTGAACAGTGTACAGAGCTCTGACCTCTGACGTGCATTATGTGCCTGACTTATGGCAACATGTTTTCAAACTGCCATACATTTGTCATCATCTCACTAAATCCATTGGCTGCAAAAGAGTGTGTAATGGCAATTAACTTCACCTGTGTGGTGGCAAAAGGAGCCTAATCACCATCAGTGCATAATTATACAGTCTTGTGCAGTGTAATCCACCACTTACAAAGGAGCAGCCAAGTGAAGCTCGAATGAGTTTGTGAGTTCATCTCTCCTCATGTAATGTTTGGCTGGTCTGCTGCTACCCTAGTGCTGGATGCGTTGTGCTCACAGTCATGGTTGGCAAATGACCTCTCCATATCGTGACTGAATGCCACATATACAGGGTGATGCTGGGAAAAGAAGACAGCTTCTCTCACTTAGCAGATATTTTCTAAATAAGGAAACCCAGGTGAGTAAAGCTGAATATTTCAAGAATTTCAACGTGAGGGGTCTTATGATCTCGGAAACACAGCCTTCATGTAGTAAAGAGAATAGGCGCTTTCGCACCGAACAGTTCTAGGGTCTAATTCGATAGGAACTACCCCCTGTGGAGCTTCCCCTAGAACTACATTCGTTCTAGGGCCTTTTTTCGCCAGTAGGAACGCTGAAGTGACGTAAGCCGGCCGACGGTATAGCAGCTAAGAGCTGTTGTATGACTAACCAGGATAGCTGCACATTTTGAAGTACAAATTTAATGACTTTTAAGACCTTTTAAATACCTCCAAAAGGAAAAAAAGAACCATTACTGCGGCAAAAGAAATCGACAAACTAGACTACAGTATACGCAATGAGTTTTATTGAATTTGAATGACAGAAATATTGATTGCACATTAGATAACCTATAACTGCCTTCTCATTAACGAAAATAAAACTGTATGGCGATAAACCCAGTCCAGTGGAGAAAATAATTTCCCAATGCATTTATGCATTTACCACCGCAGTAGCAGTGAATGACTTGATGGGCATAGTACTTTTCGGGTGCTAGCATAGCGCTTGTGCCTGACCCTTGCTCGCGGCATCGTGTTTTTTTTTCCCTTTTTCCACGCCGCAGCCCTAAAATCGTAAGCTGGATAAAAGCATTCTTATTTTAGGTTAAAATGCGGATCACAGCCACACAAGCGGACACACAAGCACCTACCGAAGCGGAGTGTACGCTACCTCTTCAATGTACAAATATACATTGGACGTTGCAAAATGGTCATTGTTGGGGGATATAAAATACCGGTAAAATAAAACATAAAAACCATGTGCCCCCTCCTACAATTCCAGACATTTTGAGACATGAATATCAAAAGCAAAATGTAATACGGTCCAAGACTTTATATTTTGCACGGATCTTTAAAAATGGCGCTTGCAATCATCGTATACCTGCGTCTGGACCAATGGCTGTACACCTACGTCACAAGGTTCCTATTGTGCTGCAAAAGTACCTACCCTGGAGTAGGGGGTAAAAAAGCCCCTCAAAACGGCGTTCTTAGAACTAAAATCGTTCTAAGTTCCTGCGGTGCGAACACGCCAAAAAGGGGGTACTTTCTCAAACAGTTCTAAGAACTATGAAAAGTTCCTCCGGTGCGAAAGCGCCTAATGGTATATAGTGAATGGTAGTGAAAAGAGTTAGGGAACTGTATGTGTGTATGTGATAATCGTAGAAGATTCTGCTGTGTTAGGGACTGTATGAGTGTATGCCTTTGTCTGTGTGTCTGACTATGTGACAGAGAAGAGCAGAAATAGTGTTGGTGTATACTGTGTGTGTATGTGTGATGGAATGTGGAACTCTAGACGAGAGGAGGATGATACCCTGTTTAGACATGTTTGTGTGGGTGTGTGTGTGTGTGTGTGTGTGTTGAATGGGGGTAGGGTGTAGAGCGGGAAAGGGTCATGTGACTCTCAGTGGACCGTCACTAACCAGTAGGAGAGAGAGAGAAAGAGAGACGCAGATAGATAGATAGATAGATGGACAGATGGACAGGAAAAAGAAAGGAAGGGCTACATCATTTCCCTCCACTCACCCAAACATGCAGTTTTATTCCCTTATCTGCCCTCTAGCCTCACGCTCGCTTTCTCTCTCTCTCTCCCTCTTTCTCTCTCTCAATCCTTTCAGATTAAAAGCATTACATGACTCGTGTGTATTGGACCAGGCTCTACTACTTGTGTGAGTGTCTGTGTGTGCACGTGTGTGCGCGCACGCGTGTTTTCTGGTCGAGTAAATCTCGTCTCGTCTCGTTATGGTCTCGTGTGCCATGACCCAAATTCTCTTTCTCTATCACAAACAAACACACACAGATACATACAGTCTCCTGTTTGTCTCTCTGTGTCCTGTGTGGTTAAGGCCTCACTGAAACAGGGGACCTGGATGAGACAGCTGCCCACTCTCAGAAGCATTAATGTCGGACGACCTCAGATAATGCACTCTATGAAGAGCTATATTACATCTCTTATGGATATGTGTGTATTGTTCGTATGAACCTAAGTGAGATCTGTTTGTATTTGTTCCTCTGTTTGTTACTCCACAGTAATTCTATAGTGTATGCTATGTGTATCTGTGAAACAGGGAGAGAGAGAAGTGTGTGAGGTGTGTGTGTGTGTGGGTGTGGGTGTGGGTTTGTGTGTAACTGAGGTATGTCATATAAGAAAGAGAGAGGCGCTTGTGTGTGAGGTGTACACATGTTTGATGAGTCAGCAGAGTTCAGGATCCTACATGACTGAGAGGATGGGCAGGACAGGAAGTGATTGCGTGTATTGTGGTCCAGACAGGAAGCTGGTGGGCAGACTGGCTTTTCAGCAGGAAGCAGTGGCACTGACCTGAAGCTGACATAAGTTGGGAACGAGGAGGGATGTATATGTGAAAGAGCATCTGTGCAGTGTATATTACTCATACACATGTTAAAGGCACCTTGGAAATATTGACTGCATTATTTTCACACACCAGTCTTGGATTTCATGCTGCCGAATACAGTATTTTTGTAACTCTACTAGGGACGAACATGATTAATCGATGATCTATGATTAATCGTTACATGTACATGTTCACCAAGCTTAATGATTGAAATGATTAATTTTACGGTTGGTTACCAACGTTACGACCTCAGCGTTGAAGAAAAACAGGCTATTGTTTGGATATTTTGCCAAAGTTTCCGGTGGCACTGGAGGATATGTTCCATTACAGCACATGTGTAGCTTTGATACGTCAGTCCGATGCTGGAAAATCCATTGTAAAGGCGTCTATGTTGTGCCATTCGCTCATTGGTGCGAAGTCACCAAGACGCCGTCGCTGATTCTCAGCAGCTCTTATAAATTATCGAGCATATTTTATCCCGTTTATTAACAGAAAAGGTGAAGAGCCAAGAAATAAAAATCCTCCTCTCCAGTGACTTAATGTTACAATGTAAAATATCATGAGGATAGAGGGCATCTTTGCTGCTCTATGTCTTTATGAAGTTTTAATAAATTGTATAAAAGTTGCTCAGCGACCTTAAAGAGCCGTGGAGCATCAGGCGAGGATGTGTCGGCAACGCTGTCTGAGCGAACAAACAGCATAATATAGACGATTTCCCCATGGATTTGCAAGTATCGCGTAGATGTCTCAAAGACACTGTGGGCTGTCTGGGTTTTTCAGTTCAGTTAAGCCTTAAAACTGAACTTAAAATACCCTCTTTTGTGAATGTGGTGATAAAACGTGGGGAGGGAGCCCCATGTCCCATTGGCCATGTCTATACCGCACCTGTGTGAACTGAAATCGTGACCCGTCAGTGGGATTAAAGTTACAATTTAGAGCTTTAACTGTAACTGTGACAAAACGTCTTTCATTTATTATTACGCACGTGAAGACTGTATTCTCGGATTACGTCTGTGCTGTTTTAATTGACGATTTAGTCGTAGCAGGTGGAGGGAAGAGACACTGAATTCTTTAAGCTGTGGCGATCGTGCTGGTTTTTCGCCTAAATTTAACAAATATATAAACAAAAATTGTTTTGTGTTTACATGGTGGTAGATGCTTTGGGTCTAATGCTTTTTGAATATGAGGCAAAAACCCGTTCACAAAGCCTCGAGTCAATGACAAGTGTGGTGTCACTCTCATTTTTATCGGCGAGCCATCTGTCTCTCTCAGTAAAGGGGTTAATAAATGTGAGTTTTGGTCACTGCTTGTATAGTGACTCATACAGCTCTATGAATGGACCGCCATGGCATGTGGTTTGGTATGAGTGATAGCTTTGTAAAATTGGCTTCTGGGCTTTAGGATAGAGTATATTAAGCGTGTGAGGAGGGATTTTATGTAGGATACGATGTATTGGTGATGGCATCAGTAAATGTCACTGTGTTGTCAGATAACATTATATAACCTGGCTAGTCTTCACAGCGTGACACAGAATGGCCTCCTGGTTTCACCACTGACCCTCTTCAAATGGTGAAACTGTGGGGTTGGGACATGGAATGGATGGATGGATGTGTGAAGATTGACTGGGTGAAGGTAAACTTATCCATGTCTGTTTGTTCTGGGGACCTTTTTAGTGACATTTAGCAGAAATTCTTTCCGTTAAGTTGAAACCATTAACAGTAGACAAAGAGAATTCACAGTTCAGATCTAAGCGGTTCCACACTTGCTGTGTGCGTGTTAGAGTCCAACGGAAGGCATCTGGTCTCATTCCATGGGGAAGGTGAGTTGTACAGGGACACTCATGCTCTTTGTTTGTCACTAACTCTATCTATTGTGCCTGTATGACATTGTGTGTAGTCACTCTGTTTCGGGTGTGCTATGTTTCTGGACAATATCATTCATCTTTATGTGGAAAAATGAGTGGTGTGCTTGAAATATACCAGGGGGAGTATGTACTTGTCTCTCTCACATTGATTAGAGAGAGTGAACAGTAGAGGTTTGAATCTTCACTCGTCTCACGGTTCGATTCGATTACAATTCAAAGGGTAGCGATCCAATTACAAAATGATTCTTGATGCATCACAATGCATCTTGTCCTCCATGTTTTTTTTAATTAAATACATATATAAACGCGCCTAAACATTTGCTCTTAAGATATTGGGTTCATTTTTAATCTCTGGCTGCTGGATATGTTGCTCTCCGTCAGCCATGCTTCTAGTCACAGCAGGCACAAGTGATAAACGGAGTATCTGCGAAGGGGGGGAGGGGGGGGGTCCTTTTTAGTTAATTAGCCCACTTTATTTACAATAAACACAGTAGGCTGGCATGTATTTTATTTACTTACAACTTTTAAAAATCGATTATTTTACTTTTTCTGCATCGACCTTTCACTTTGTCATCGCAATGCATCGTAAAAACGATTATTTTCCCCTGCTCTAGTGAAGAGGGACCACACTGTCCCTGTCCCTAAAAAATCACCTCAACATGTTGAAGCTGAACATGTTAATACGTTATGTATTTGCTCTGTTAACCTGTTAAAGTGTGATGTATAAGATGTTTGCTAACTGGACACAGGTAACTGTTCTTGTGTAGGCATGTCTGTCATGGGTGGATGGATGTGTGGATAGATAAAGAGAGAGAAACAGATAAATAAACAAAAGAAATGAAATACTACAAATCCATTTAAGAACGTTTCCTGTGAAAATGGGGTTTTCTTCTTCCCTTGTGGAGAAACATGTCAGTAAAAGTTTTATTTGGCACGTTCAGACCAGAATGTTTCAGGTATGACAGATGATAGGGGCAGGCATGTGTCATAGACATTCTCCTGATGTGTGCTGTCCATTTGCAAAAAAATTGGTTGACTTAAGCTCTTCCATTGAATGTAAACCTGAAACATGTGCTAACATTGTGAATGTTTGCGCTTTGTTTTACGTTGTATTTGCACACACGTATTTAATGCCCCCAAAAGTGGCACGTTAGGGTGTTCTTACGGGGTATTTCTTCTTACGGGGTATTTCTTCTTACGGGGTATTTCTTCTTACGGGGTATTTGTTCTTACGGGGTATTTCTTCTTACGGGGTATTTCTTCTTACGGGGTATTTCTTCTTACGGGGTATTTCTTCTTACGGGGTATTTCTTCTTATGGGGTATTTCTTCTTATGGGTTATTTTTTCTTACGGGGTATTTCTTCTTACGGGGTATTTCTTCTTATGGGTTATTTTTTCTTACGGGGTATTTATGGCCCCAGGCTTCCCTTTCCTGGCTTTCCTTGCTCTGAAGCGGTGTGGAAACTGGCCTAACGAAATGAGGGCCACACAATGTGTCGTCTCTTTATCATTATTGTATTCTAAACTTCCATGATACACACATGGTAAAGGGCTATGATATCAGAGCAGCTTAGATTCATAAAGCCCAAAATTGGACTGAGGAACCCAGAACAAAGGCCAGGCCCTACTTTAGAATTAGCCACACACAAGTCTACGACTCTGAGAGAGAGAACATTGATTTGAAAGGGTTGCAGTAATGGAATATTTCAATTAAGGAATATACCATTTCATAGCTAATTCCAATGGCTCCAGACATCCATGATGTTTTGACTAAGAGGATTCGTCAGAGAGGAAGAGGTGTGTGTGTGTGTGTTGTAATAGTTTTAGTCTTACTCAGACCTGAAATATGTCCACTCTGCTTACTATTCACACAGACAAAACAGAGCTCTACACACACACATACACACCCACACACACACAGACATGCACCCACACGGGGCAGGTCCGGATTGGTGTGCATATGTGATATGGAGTTAACCGTTACTCAATGCTACACCACTTAATTATTGTAGCTTATAAGCAAATTATTTTGTGTGTGTGTGTGTGAAATATTTAGAAGGGTGTGGCACCACCCATGATGGTTACAATAAGACTTCCCCTCCTTACCCATAAGACATTGTTCTGAGCACGCTCACAGCGGAAAGGCAGGGTCTCTCTTTGCAACAATGTCTGTTGCTGTTAACACACACGCAAATGCACACACACACTCTCACACAATTTCCTGCTGCTTTATCGCCCACCTCACACACCGCTCACATCAGCATTCAGCTCTCTTGAAGGTCGGAGGTCAAGCATGTTGCTACACGTTCAGTATGACGGAATGAATCTGTCTCTCTCACACAGACACAGACACACACACGCACCACCTTGAGTCCTGCCTCAACCGTAGGAAGTGCACTCTTCTGCAGCTGAAGATACCACAGACAGTGGTGTCTTTGTTTTCCTTTTTTTCCTCTCACCCCCTCTGTCTTTTTCTTTCTTTTGATTTCTGTTGTTTGACAGCTGGCACCAGAGCCTACATGACCTTAGACTCTCCTGCAACACACGCACACACACACGCACACACACACACACGCACACACACACACACACACTCACTCCCTTCAGGTCTTGTCTTTGGTCGGTGCTGGTCAGGCAGCTGTTACTGGCCGACAGTCTTATTACTGTGACCCTCCTCCGCCTGCCCACACGGCTCCTTGTTATTACCCCTTTTCTCCCTGTTTAACCCCTCTTTCCCTGGGCTTGGTCCGTCCCTCTCTGGCCCTTGCTTTTGCTTTTTCCATACACACACACACACACACACACACACACACACAGTCACAGATTCAGAGATTATTAAAAAAAAAAAAGAAAGGGTGGCCATTTGGTGACATCATTGTGTTGCCATAGCGATATACAGCAACAGCTGACCTCACTTGAGGGCAAACAGGGTAAGTAGGAAAAAAAAAAGAAAAAAACAACCCTCTGTTGTCATGAGTTTCCTGTGTCTCATTCAGATTTCTGCTGAAACTGTGGCAAAGAGTAAATGAGTCTGAGACAGCGTGGGGTGTTTGTGGGGCGGACGCAGAGGCAGTGTTCATTCACTTTACCAGAGCACGTCTCTCAGTACAGATCAACACGCATGCGCCGCTTTCAAGCCTTGAACCGGGCCATGTTCACCGAGGTCCAAAAAGCATAAGTAAACATATTTACCATACAACAGTTATGTGATCAGTATACCACAGACAGAGAGAGGGAAGGAAATAGTGAATGAAAAAGAGGATGACGCTTTATTTTACAGTCTGCTAATTCTCAGGTATTCGCTAGGAAATGAGATGGTCATCAAATACAGTTATTAGAATAGGAAGTACTAAATCGTTTCCTGGTGAGTACATAGATACCAACTTGGGAACTAGATGGCAACAACCCTAACTCTAACTATCTAGATTCTTAGTAGGCTTCCGTGTATTTCCTAGATAATAACTTAGTACTTGCTATACATTTCTAATGGGTGCTTTCTGAATGACAATGTTTTGCCATCTAGTTTCCTAGTAGGTTTCTGTGTACTTACCTGGAAATTATTCAGTACTTCCTGTCCAGTTTTTTTTTACCACTTTCCTAATCACTATATTTTTATTGCCATCTCGTTTCCCAGTCCATACCTGCTAATGAGCAGACTGCAACAATTTTCAGAGCATTGCGTTTGTCATGTCTGATTTCCACAGATGCTGACACACACGTATGCACGTGAATATGGAAGTATAAGCACACACGTAGATACACATATATGTACACACACAGTGCCTAACAACACAGCATATGTGTGTACATATTTGTTCTGCATGCCCAAGCACATCTATGGTTTAGCTTAGCACAGCCAGGAAGCACTCACTTTTTCCTTTCTTGTTTGGAACTGCAGGTCACACAGTCATGTAGACAGATGACAGTTTGTATGTTTAGAAATTGACATAGTTGAACAAACTCCTTTTTGTGTGTGTGTGCGTATGCGTGCACGCAAGTAATGCATTGCAGATCACTTACTACTTCTCCCAGACTGTAAGTGGTTTACTTTACTCATTACTCCTGGAAAAAGTAATCACACTACTCGTTACTTTAATTCTGAGTTACTCTTTAAAACCCATACAGCTCTACAAAATGGAAAATACAAGATTGAAACCCAGTACTTTATCACTGGATCAGCAGCACACAAAGTAGCTATACATGTACTAAGTAATTACTCGCTTTCAAAACCTATGGACCATTAAGTTAAGGGCTTTTAGCTTTGGAGAGTGAATACCTGACAAAATGCATCTTCTTAAATAAAAATAAGAGAGATGATACAGTTGTCAAGCAATTCAACAGTATACAAACTACAACCAGAAAGACTTGTCCCAAAGCCATTGCTTAAGCTGAACTCATTCTGCTTCCACATGTGTGAAACGGTGGTTTGTATCTCATTTAGAAAAGTCTCTCAGATCATTGGCTGGAAAGCCTGTTGCCCTTTGGGGTCAGGGCAAGACTACCTGGGTTGAGAAGCCTTTTGACAGGCGCATGTAGCAGCTGCTGTGTTTTCTCACGTCCCATGCGTCAGCTGTCCAGGTAGTGATGCAGAAGAGGCAGACATGGGTAGTATTATGTAGACAAAATTTCAGAATTTAAGTTTCAAACGTATTTCACATAATGAATATTATTCCCTTAAAAATACAGTATATGTGTAATGCAGGTAATGAAATTCTAATTAAGGCAGGGATTATAATGTGATTACAGTCATTTAAACTGTAATGCGGTTCACCGCCTTGTTACAGAGTATAATTGTTAGCTTACAGTTACGCCCTCCCTAACATCGCTCATTAACACAAAACAAAACATCTTCTTCTTTAAGACAATTCATTCTTTGTGTGTTCATCTTATTCCAGCCTTCACCTCCAACACTCACCCCTCTGTTTCTTATTCCAGCCCTCTCATTTCCTCTGACACTCATCCCTCTGTTTCTTATTCCGCTCCTCTCCTCTCCTTTCCTCCAACACTCATCCCTCTGTTTCTTATTCCTCTCCTTTCCTCCAACACTCATCCCTCTGTTTCTTATTCCTCTCCTCTCCTCTCCTCTGACACTCATCCCTCTGTTTCTTATTCCAGCCCTCTCCTTTCCTCTGACACTCATCCCTCTGTTTCTTATTCCGCTCCTCTCCTCTCCTTTCCTCCAACACTCATCCCTCTGTTTCTTATTCCTCTCCTCTCCTCTGACACTCATCCCTCTGTTTCTTATTCCAGCCCTCTCCTTTCCTCTGACACTCATCCCTCTGTTTCTTATTCCGCTCCTCTCCTCTCCTTTCCTCCAACACTCATCCCTCTGTTTCTTATTCCTCTCCTCTCCTCTGACACTCATCTCTCTGTTTCTTATTCCAGCCCTCTCCTCTCCTCTCCTTTCCTCCGACACTCATCCCTCTGTTTCTTATTCCTCTCCTCTCCTCTGACACTCATCTCTCTGTTTCTTATTCCTCTCCTCTCCTCTGACACTCATCCCTCTGTTTCTTGTTCCAGCCTTCTCCTCTCCTCCAACACTCATCCCTCTGTTTCTTATTCCAGCCCTCTCCTCTCCTCCGACACTCATCCCTCTGTTTCTTATTCCAGCCCTCTCCTCTCCTCCGACACTCATCCCTCTGTTTCTTATTCCTCTCCTCTCCTTTCCTCCGACACTCATCCCTCTGTTTCTTGTTCCAGCCTTCTCCTCTCCTCCAACACTCATCCCTCTGTTTCTTATTCCAGCCCTCTCCTCTCCTCCAACACTCATCTCTCTGTTTCTTATTCCTCTCCTCTCCTCTCCTCCAACACTCATCCCTCTGTTTCTTGTCATTTACAGACTCCCAGAGGTCTCATCTCTCCTCTTTCACCATGAAGTTGAAGGATAAATTTCACTCGCCAAAAATCAAACGAACACCATCTAAGAAAACCAAACAAATGCAACCAGAACCCACCATCAAAAACACAGAGAAACCAGTCAACAAGGTGAGTGTGTCCGTTTGTCAGAATGTTCCTGAACAATGCACTCCACACTAAATACTCTTAATGCTCACCTTTTTACATGATGTTCTCTGTAACCAACATTGTACAGTAACATTGCAGGCACTCTAAACCTGAACACTCACTCTCCATTAACTTTACTGGAACTCTACACACTTTCTAACTTGCAAATTTGGCTCAAAGTCACACAGAAATTCTATAAATGCTATACTCGTATAATTCATCTTGCGTTATTAGCCACTTTATAATAATTCTACACATACTCTGCAAATCTGCATTTCTGTGCTAATTTTGAAGACTTGAATTCTGCAGAAACTATATGCCAAGCTAGACTCTTTAAAACTCCGTGAGAAATGGTACACTCCTAACATACTAGCCACCTCTCTGAAAGTAACTCCGCGGCTGATCTACAGATATAACACTGCCTAACGGATATTTCGTACAATTCTGTACCTAACAGTAGAATGTGTATTGAATATTGTGTGTGCAGACTTTGTCAGTAACTAAAAGCTGTTCGCTCCGTCTCAGCGTAGCCCAGTCTGAATTTATTTATCATTTTATGTTTGTGAGCAGAAGGTGAGCCGATTGGAGGAACAGGAGAAGGAGGTCGTGAGCGCGCTACGTTATTTTAAAACCATTGTGGACAAAATGGCTGTTGACTCAAAAGTGCTACAGATGCTGCCAGGATCAGCCAGCAAAGTCCTGGAGGCCATTTTACCTCTAATGCAAGTGGAGGCCAGGATACAACACAGGTAGGTGTGACTGAGAGTTTGTCTGTGTGTGTGTGTGTATATAAATTACTTATTTAATCTCTTCATCTGTACTGGTGTAATTTGGAAATGCAGTCTTGGTTTTCGAAAGTTTTTTTTCCTGGAATTTGGACATTCCTTATTGCACTGGAATGACATCTACACACGTGCACACACGCACACACACACACACGCCTCCAAGCCCCTATCCTGCTGCTTTGGCTCCATTGCTAAGCTGTGTGTTGGAATGTTCTGAGATTTCAGTGTGTGTGTCTGTGCGCGTGTCCGAGCAGGTCTGAGCCGCACCCTGAATCGACTGTTTCACTGAAACACACACGCAGTGGCCAATACCTCCCCCTTCAGACGGAATTCAGAGTTACAAAGAATCCTGTAGCTACAGTTATCCAGAGCCATACACAGTTTTTAACACAGTGCTAGTGCTATCATTCTTGTTAAACTGCTGGAGATAATAAATGTGGAACTGTTGATTCATTACTGGGATGTTTCTCTCCTTCTCTGCAGTTCGGCTGTGTCTTCCTGTCACAATCGTGTGTATCAGAGTTTGGCTAATCTAATTCGCTGGGCTGACCAGGTCATGCTGGAGGGTGTTGACCTCGATGACAAGGACACTGTGACAACCGTTACTGCAGTGATTAAAGCTGTACTGGATGGTGTGAAGGTGAGTGCACATGGTTTGTGTCTGTGTGTGTGTCTGTGTGTGTGTGTGTGCACGTGCTTACCTGTTGAATCATGTTTTTTCACTGAAATAGCACAGTTCTCAGAATAGCACCACTGCACATTGACAAAATTGCTCTAATTTTGATGTATGTTTTTGTATTTTTGTTTGTGTGTCTCTGTGTCTGTGTCTGTGTGTGTTGTATGGAACAGGAGCTGGTGAAACTAACCATAGAAAAGCAGGAGCAGCCATCTCCCACTTCTCCTAATAAACCAGCGCCCCCTGTGGCCAAAGCAGCAAGGTACATTGTCAGACACTCAATTAAGGATGGGCTGTAACACTGAAGTTTATACATTCATTCCTGTGGCAACTTTCATACAGACATATGATTCTGAATGTTGTGATTCTGACTCAGTATAATTGGGGAGAGTTCAGATTGATAATTGTTTTTGCTTTTCACTGTAATTCTTCATCTTTTCCCATAAATGCACACACAAAATCTCACATGTAAACACATACACAGAAAGTAGCAAACTAAGCTTTTTATCATGAATAAACACTCTGCATGCTTACATACATTCTGAACCCTCACAATATTTACTCTGTTTCTCTCTCTCTCTCTCTTTCTTTCTTTCTCTTGCACAGCATTTGTGAGGTGCCTTTGACTGAGCGGGAGAAGGAGATCCTGAGCAAGACCACGCCCATAACTACACCCACGGACAGTTTGACTGACATGTCAGAAGAAGAAGTAGCTCCACCCAAACCACCTCTCCCAGGGCTGAAACTGGCAGAGCACAGGTGAGGAGTCAAGATTTCTCCTTTTCACTCAGCACTGGGATGCTGAGAATGAGAAACTGACAGGAAATAATATCAACAAAGTGAATATAAGAGAGACAGAGCTTTAGAATTTTGGGCGGGAAAAAAACAAAACTTTTGACTGTTGAAAAGAGCATGATTGGCTTGATTAGTGAGGTATTTGCATAGGTAGGTAGGTTTAGATGAATATATATTGAAAAATATTCGGGGGAACACTCTTACCCACACTTCCACATGAGTTAACGTCAAAAAGTTAAGACATTTACTGTTCCCCTTCCAGACCGCAGACAGAGGTAAATATGAGTTGCAATGTCTTATGCCTTTTTCACTCAATTTAGTAAAACCAGTTCTGTGCTGCGTTAGCTGTAGCAAAGAAGTACTCTTTCAGACACAGTGTCTCATTCTGCATCTGTGTTGTCTTGCGTTACCTTTTACAGAACATAGCTTAGCCTGTCTCCTGTAAATGAAACGTTGGCCCCAGCGTAACCTCAGTGACCAATCTAACTAGTAGTCTGAAAATGTAAAGTTGTAAGCACGCTACAGGTGCGTTTTCACACCACTCTGCTTTGAAGATGTCACTAGGGGCATCTGACACCTCTGGCAGGAGAAAAGCTATATTCACAAGGGTCCTCAAAACCAAGAGACACGGATGTGGTGATGAAAAGATATTACCAGACCATCTCTCATAAACTAGTGACACTTTCGTAGCATAATTTTTCTCCCTTTTTACCTGTATGTGAAAGGGGTTATAGGCCGTGTGTTAAGGTGTTGAGGCTTTGTAGTGTTCTAGTAGTGCAGCATAGAGTCCCAGCCCTGCAGAGAACTGCTTGTTTAATTTGTAGCTTTGTGTTAATATACCTGATTCAGCAAACCCGGAGTTACATTCAGTAAAACCTATCAGATGAATTCTGAATAGTAACAAACAGAGAAGGAAAAAATATAGTAAAGATGTTACATACTCTAAAATGTTACATAACATTACTGAATGTGATTCAAGGCTTGATGGGTTGAATCAGGTGTATGTACAGTGTGTCGGAGCCAATCTGAATAATTATGTGTGTGTGTGTGTGTGTGTGTAGTGGTGATAGTTAATGGTGATAAGTATGTAATTCACTTTAATGTTCCTCTTTCTCTGGCACCCAAGTTACACGAATGAGCGTGAGTTCTCAGAGGACTCCTCATTCATACACTCTCATAGGGTGTAACCACAGAGAGACACACCAGAAGGATTTTTTTTTTCTGTGCTGTCTGTGATCTGCACAGCAGAGCTGTAGTGGTTCGATTTGAATGAGAACAAGAGAGACTCTGAGACTTCGCTGTGATCACACATGCTTGTGCATACTCGCACACTTTCTCTCTCTCTCACTCTGTCCTTCCTATAATTAAAGGAAAATATTGACCGTGCCATGTACCGTAAGCGTGTGTGTGTGTGTGTGTGTGTGTGTGTGTGTGTGTGTGTGTGTGTGTGTGAGGGAGAGAGACAGAGAGAGAAGTATAACATCATGCCTGTCAATTCCTCCTGACAGAGCAGTGAATACTGCAGTAACGTGTGTGTTTTGTGTCTGTATTTTTCTGTCATTTCATTCTCTCAGTTTCCTTGCTTTCTTTATCTCTCTTTGTCTGTCTGTTGACGTTTTTCTGATCTTCATCCCTTTTTCTATGTGCTCTGGAATCATTTGGTCGTCCTGCTTCTCTGTCTGCGTTCTGTGATCGATTGGTTGTCCTTGGCTATAGGAGCAGGATGCAGTTGCTCTCAGATGCTGTTGCCGGGCAACGGAGAGCCACGCTAATGGAGAAGTATGTCTGCCAGTGGGGTGTTTGTTTCAGAATGCAGTTTTCCCGTTCAGTTCTCTGATTGGTTGAGAGCTTTGATATGCATGTGATTGTTTTTCAAAGTGTGTCAAATAAGAACAGCCAATCACTGATGGGCCTGAGTCTAGGTGTTTTACATGATTGGCTGATGAATGTTTTCCATCCTCCTGCCTCCCTTATCCCACCCCAAATGCTCTGTGATTGGTCCAGTTAACTGGAGAGGAGTGGTCTGTTGCCTGTGGTAACCAGGAATTACTACGGATCAGAATACCAAAACTGATGTTTCAGGAATTCCTGAAAAACCAAGAAATGGGAAAACATTCCAAACATAGAGTCTGAGAACCATGCCATGATTTCACCCGTGGTTTCTTGTACCTCTGTGTGTTTGTGTGTGTGTGTGTGTGTGTGTGTGTGTGTGTGTGTGTGTGTGTGTGCGCGTGCACATTACGTTTCACTCATCCAACTAACCTCTGAATAGCACTTTTCCATGAATATGTTTTTGCGATCAAGTCTAATACTATGAATAACTGTGCCTCATATGTATTGTCTTATTGAAATATATTTCCATATACATATGTAAATTTTTGCCTTTAGCCCGCCTGCCCTCCCTCCTAAGAAGCGGCAGTCTGTTCCTTCCCCTACCCGTGTTGCCGTGGTAGCGCCAATGAGTCGAGCCAACTGTGGGCTTAGCCTACCTCCAGGTGCCCTCCGAAAGGTATATTACACCTTCTGACTTCCAGTGATGCAACTGTTTTTTAACTATATGAGCTTGATTACAAATTTCATTCATATGACCCTAATAATGATCTTTGACCTTTTAGGTGTACATCATCCTAATCATGACCTTTGACCTCAACTTAAAAGTTACTAACGATGTAACCCGCAATCTCAGGGTTCCAAATGCTCAAATTTACTGTTATTTCTGTGCCAACCATATTTGCCGTTAATTTGCTGTTAAGTGTTTGTTTATGCTGTGTGTTTGTAGCTGTTGTATTTTATTTTTTCAAATATGTTTTCTCCATGGCAAAAACAGCAGGACTGTGAGGCAGACGTCCTTCAGAGGCGTTTCTCAGGAGGCAGCCAATCATACGGCGGCGATTCACCCCGCCTCTCCCCCTGTAGCAGCATGGGAAAACTTAGCAAGTCTGATGAGCAGCTGTCAACTTTAGAGAGAGACAGCGGACAGTGCTCACGCAACACCAGCTGTGAAACGCTTGGTACATATATTCTTACACCATCACATACTTTATGACGTATACACACACATTTTACTGCGCAGTTTCACTGTGTAGATATTGAATAACTTCTTCTCTCTCTCTCTCTCTCTCTCTCTCTCTCTCTCTCTCTCTCTCTCTCTCTCTCTCTCTCCGTGCAGATAACACAGATGGTTATGATCCAGACTATGATTTCCTGCATCAAGATTTGTCTGTGTCAGATTCTGTGTCTATGGGGGGTTGTTTGAGCCCCCTCCCAGAGTCTCACAGCGAGTCCTCCTCCCCCATCCCGGGCCAAGCGCCATTCCACCCCCGCTTTAGCAGCCCTGTGATCCCAGCCAGCTCCCTGGACCACGCCAACTCCTGCCCACCCCCCGCCCTCCCCCAGAAAAAAAGACGCAGCGCACCGATCATATCGTCCTTCCCGCTGTACGAGCGACTCCCCTCCCAGTATGACAACTTATCAGAGGAGGAGCAGGCGACTCCGCCCTTCCCCCTGTTGACACCTGTGTCGCCAATGCCACAGTGCAATGGGGGGGCTTTTGTGTCCCAGTGTTTGGCCAGCGACAGCCCCCCGCCTCTACCGGAGAAGAAGAGCAAACACAGTAAGGGTGGAGGGGTGGAAGGATGTTTTTTGGAGGGAAATGTTTGTGTAACAGGATAAGAATGTGTGTGTGTGTGTGTCAGAATAAGATCATTTAAGGATAGGGTCATTTGGATACGTATTAGAACATTGATGATTAGTCCAAACTGTTGCACCACACCCCATAGAGAATTTGTGTATTTACTGTTTGTGTGTGTGTGTGTGTTCAGTCCTACAGTATATGCAGTTCATGGAGGATTATTCAGAGCCTCAGCCTTCGGTCTTTTATCAGACCCCTCAGAGTGAGAGCATTTATGAACAACGCCGAAACAAACGCTTCCAGGAGCTCTATGGTCTCAACCACTCCTACAGCAGCACCGACTCTGTGCACGAACACATACACTCACACACACCGCCAGCCCTGCCACCCAAACAGAGACAGCTGGTGAGTGTACACACCATTGCTCATATTTCTTTGCATCCTGTCACGAGCTTGTTCACCCTTTCCTGAAAGATGTCCCTTGAGAAAAAGACTTCTTTGAATTCTTAATTCAGCTCAATTTTTCAAATCCAAATTCGACCAGTTGTTGGACATTGGTACAAAGCCTGTGAAAGATGAAAATATATGAGGGGTGCTTGACATACTTGGTGTTTTGTGGAACGGCTCATGTATATTTACCTAAGGATAGGAAAGGAAAAATATCTCCCCCTGGCAGATTTCAGGTTCCACCCTACAGTTAAACTCCGCCCACTGTGTGACATAGGCTTCCACTGGAGTACAGGGTGGCTACTTGCTCTGTGTCTGCTGTCAGACTGACAGTATGTTGGAGAGACGCTATTGCTGTGTTTTTCTTTTTTTTATCATCAGAGCAAGTGGCATGAATCATTAGATCTTTTTTTTAACACAGCTCTTCAAATTTAAGAGGAGTTCTAACCTTTCTCTGTCTATTATTCTGATTCTTTCTCTTACCTACTCAATAGAATTCATTCCTATTTCTGTTTTTCTTATTCTGCTTTCCTGATCTCATCCCTATTTCCTCCGTCTTTTTTTCTTTCTGGACTTTCTGTCTCCTTTCTTCAGGCCTCCCACTCCTCTTCTCCCTCTTCATCCTCCTCTTCCTCTCTCTCTCCCCTCCCTCCATCTGCTGGAGTTCCGGAGGAGGCGGAGCCTGTTCTCAGTCTCAGCCTATCAGTGTCTAGCAACTTCTTGAGTGGCCACACCTCTTTGGCTATGCCCATGGTGAGTGTTGACCAATCAGGAGCCTACTTTAGGAACCGTTTAATTGGGAACAGTGATCTCGCATATCACATGGGCTGTATGGATTTTGTGGCTTCAGTGTTAGTTAAGTGTCTGTCTTTTGACCCAGTGATCCTTACTTTTCAGTGCTGAATTGACTACTGTTTCAGTTCATGTGTTTTACTCTCTTTAGTTATGTTGCTTCTTTGCGGACCTTGAATGTTGTGAGTGTTGCCATTCTTTTTGTCTTGTTTGTGTGTGTGTGTGTGTGTGTGTGTGTGTTCTCACCTGTTTTTTTTTCGTGTTGTATGAGCCTCATTTGATGTTTCCCAGGATGGTTGTTAAACGTTTCGTAGATGTTGTAAAGGATTCTTTATGGGGTTCAGATGTGACTGTGCAGCAGTAGTGAATACCTCTTGTGATTTACCCTCATGGTCGACCTAACACTCACACTAGTCTAATCTCTCATCTGATGTTCAGTCTTGATGGGGGTTATCTGGTGCAGACCTCCTAAACTCCAGAGAGAGATTCTCCTCAAAGCACATGAAAGACTCAGACAAATTACAACTGTTTCGACCAAATTAAAACTTTGTACGTTTCTCTCACTCATTCCTTTTGAACTAGCTCATATCTGTTTGGGGCTTTATTAGCCAGCTGACTGTTCTGGTGTGAGCTGCAACCAAAGATGATGGGGGCGGATAGACAGCGATGCATTTTTAAATGAGAAATTTCATTTTGAAACACAATGGATGTCTGAAGAAACTAAGGGAATTCTTACATGCCATAAAGAGGAGCTCCGTTTTGTTAGAAACATGTCATCTCTGAGATACCACGTTGTACTAAGCCTGTAGAAAATTCTAGAGAAGGTTAAACAATGTTAAACAATGATATTTCATTTGGATTATTCATGTTTCTCTTTTCTTTACCCTTTCATTACACCATTTTTTGATTTGTTCAATCAAAAATATATTGGGGCAATATTTGAACAAATTTTAAAACTCTGAAAGATATTTTTTAGAGAGATTCTATACAGATAATATAATAATTATTTTTGTCATATTACACTACAGCTTTGACATAAACTTAAAAAGTTGACCATGGTATTTACTGTGTAAACTGTGGTTTTAACTAGAGTTTAAACCACAGATGAACTGTAGTATAAATTACAGAAGAAGCTATAGTCATATCTGTTTTCGTGTTGTTTGTAGAGAAAGTTAATCTGTGTTTATTAGGGAGCATGAATTGAAGCCAGGCTGCAGTTTTATTTTGGACAGTGACAGAGTCTAAGTGTACATCTGTGTGTGCATGTGTGAACTTAGGGCAAGGTTACTGCTGGGGTCATTTAGTGTGTGTGTGTGTGTGTGTGTGTGTGTGTAAAACTGCTTTCTCTCTGTGGAGTCAGAAGAATGTCACCACATTCTCTTGGAATGTTCACATCCTTTACTTCCTCAGGCACTGTGGAACAGAGGAATACTTCCTGCTCCCACAGGGGAACATATTGGGCTGTGTGTGTGTGTGTGTGTATGTGTGTGTGTGTTAGGACATGGCTGGAATAGTCTTGCTGGTATTTAGGGCAAGTTACTGCAGGTTACTCGTTACTTACCTCATTGTACTGACAAAAATCTGATCAGCATCCGGAAACACACACACCACACACACACACACACACCCAAACATGTACAGGCATAAATGCAATTCACTCTCATTCCCTTTGTCAAACATGCTCAAATCTCCCAATACACTTATGTAGGTATTTAGGTATTTCTCTCTCTCTCTCTCTCTCTCTCTCTCTCTCTCTCTCTCTCTCTCTCTCTCTCTCTTTCTCTTTCTCTTTTACACACACACTCACTCACTCACTCACACTCAGTCACTCTTACAGGTGTAGGCTTGTCTGAATATAAGGACAGGCTTTAATAATAGGTTCTCTGAGTCAGTGTTTGGTGATGTATTGTGACACAGCCATCGCAGTGCATGTTGTTGACTGGAGTTCTGTTTACCCAGTGTGAGGGCTCTGTGTGTTACATTCATCAGTGGGATGGTGTGTGGTGAGGGCAGTGTGTGTTGAGTTGTTTATGCCTGTGTGCAGATCTTTCTAATTTGTGCGTGTATAATATGTGTGCGGTATTTTTGTAGTGTGTGTGGCTGTGTTCATGCAAATGAAATCTTGAACCAGATTACAGGGAAGCACTAATGGAGGAGAGAGATCTTTTTTTCCACTTGTAAATTCTTTATCGCTTTGTTGCTCTCACATTTCCTTAAATTTTCTACAGTTTTAGAATTTCCAGACTTTTCTGTCTTACTCTCTAAGCCTGTCTCTCCTTCTTTCTATCTTTTGCTTTCTTTTCTTTTAAACATCAGTCACAGAGCTCTGACTCAACTGGGCTGACCAATACCGGTGCAGTAGCAGAGGTTGGGGGTGTGCCCAATGGGTCTCTGGCCAGCTCATTGGTCTCTCTGGCTGTCTGTCTTCCTTCTGAGACTTCTCTCTCTGACTCTCTCCTTACCTCTGCGGTAAATGCACACACTCAAAAACACTCAGTCATTTACCACACACACACTTGCCTGCATAAATACACATCCCCCCCTCTCTAAGAACATCTTGTTCTTTAAGATCACACAGCAGTGACATCTGGTGGTAGATACTGACAGTGCATTCTGCCCAACCCACAGAAAAATGTCAGCAATGTTTGTACTATTTTTCTAGGCAAATTTAGAGATGAGATATCTGACTGACTTGTTTAAAGTGTTACTGAGATGACTTTACTTGAAAGGTGAGCGAGTTTAGAGATTTGTGCCTGAATGGTACTCACTGGAAGGTGTGCTGAACAAGTCAGTAATTTGCTTTGTAGTTTGTAGTGCAGGTTGAGAGAAATGCTTTTGAATACATTTTGCATTTTTACATTTTTTTTTGTGTGTCTCTCCTCTCTTCCCTTAGAGTGAGAGTGCCAATGACGAGGCAGGGGAGGGAGAGTATGTCAATCTTTATTCCTCTGACCAGTCAAACGGTGGCGTCACACACCGCAGTGTAAGTGCCACAGCAGGGCCTGTGTGGTTTGGGCTCCACCCACGTGGGGCTCCAACATTTCACAGCCAGTCAAGTGTCAAGCACATAATCCTGCATCGGCCTCAGTCCTGGTTAGATTCAGAGTATGAACGCTGAGGATTGCCTGTGTACATTAACTCGCATTTGAAATATAATATCTTAAATCGTAAAGCCGTTGTTTTTCTTCGATATTCAGGAGACAACCATCCCCTGTGATGATGTGCTTTGTGACTCTGTCCCTCACGTGTCCCTGTCCAATAGCAAAGAGGCTTTAACCAAGGAGAGGTAAGAATGTGGTCTGTGGTCAAATTTCAGATTTGTGGTCAAGTATGGATGACTCACATGTCTCTCTTCTGTCTGTCTGTCTGTCTGTCTGTCTGTCTGTCTGTCAGGGTGAGGTCTGCCGATTCAGGGCAGCTGGATGATGATGTAGACGAGCTCTCTCTCATCGACCACAATGAGATCATGAGCCGCATCACTCTCAAGGCAGAGGTACCGACTTTCACATACACATCTGCACACACATCTGGATGCATAACTAGTTAAAAACGTTAAGGTGGAAGCTGTGATCTGTAATGTTTGACTTTGTTGGCGATACAGAGACCTTATATAGGTGTTTATTTATGAATAGCTGTGATGGTTTATATACTCACTTTAGAAATGTTGTCTTAAAATTTGTTTGAACATAAGTTTGAGTGATTTAGGTAGCATTACTGTACAGTGGTTCAAAGGCATTTTTTTGGGGGGGGGGGCTATGGAAAATATTCTGTTTTGAGAGTTAAGGTATAACTGAATTAACATAAATGAAATTTGTTTAGCACTTCTTGTATCACAGTACCTACTGAAACTGTAGCAGTTTTTGTATACCTCATTCATACGTTAGAAATAATATGGTGCATGTACAACCTATATGTTCTATACTTCAGGCCAGGCAAAACTGCTTATTAATAATTGCTCCTAAAATCTAAATTTATTGGTATAGCATACTTTAATCTCACCAAACATAGTACACATAAGCACATCATTACCAGTGTAGTACAGCTGAAATCCTTAAATAAGATTTTTTTAAACAACCAAACTTCTACCTTTTTTCTCGAGTTTCTCGAGACCATAAATGATGTAGTCATAGAGCTGTAAGATCTGCTGGTACTGCAGTGCTGCCCTCTGCTGGACAGTCCTGGTCACTCCACATTTTCATACCCATAAAACATTCTGCGTGTAAGCTCGTGGTGCAGTCTGTGTTAATCGAAAATAGTGGCATATGCACAAAGCTAGTGCAGAAAATTGCTATATTAGTGTATATCAGTGTGTGTATTTGTGTATATACATCAAGTAGAAAATCCCCCAGGACAAGGTAAGTGGTGCTTGCTGTATTGCTTTGTATGGTTTGGAGACGACACTGCAGGAACAGATAGGAGGGGTTTGAGTATGCGGCTCACACTTGGTCTGCAGTGGCAGCTGCCAGTCCAGCACTTATATCCCACTCTCACACACACACACACACACACACGCATACGTGTATACACAGACAGACAGTCAGCTACTACAGTGGGGGAGCATGTGTGATGGTGGTGAAGGGGGTGCGGGTGGGGTGTGTGCGTGCGTGGGGGGGGCAGTGCTACATTCTGACTGGGCTGGTCCACGTACTGCTGCAGCAATATCTCTCTCTCTCTCTCTCTCTCTCTCTCTTTCTTTGTGATAGGGTGATGATGGTCCTGATGTTCGTGCTGGATCTGCTGATATACTGTTAGTCCATGCCACAGAGACTGACCGCAAAGGTAACTGTGTATGTGTCTATATGTGTGTGTGTGTGTGTGTGGACGTAGGGGCGATGAATGGATTTCTGAAGTTTATTGCAGAGCACCTCGCTGTATTTTGTCTGGATCATTTACGCATCATTTCTCATTAGCAGTTGAAGACAAGCTTGATTAGACTGTGAATATACATACATGTGTAGATATGTTTTAAGAGAAGTCAATACTAATGCATATAGGTCACATGTTTAATGTGAGACTGGCATGTATGAATTGATTTCAAATGCATTGCTCTCTCTCTGTCTCTCTCCCTCTCTCTCTGTCTCACCCTCTGTTTGTTTTGCAGATCTGGTCTTGTACTGTGAGGCTTTTCTAACTACATACAGAACGTTCATTACTCCAGAAGAGCTCATTAAAAAACTGCACTACAGATATCCTTTTACACTGTGTGTGTTTATACTTGCTTATGTGCTTGTGACTCTGCCTGCTAAAGTGTGTATATGTATGGATGTCAGACAGGTGTGTGTATGGATGTCAGACAGATGTGTGTATGGATGTCAGACAGGTGTGTGTACGGATATCAGACAGGTGTGTGTACGGATGTCAGACAGGTGTGTGTACGGATGTCAAACAGGTGTGTGTACGGATGTCAGACAGGTGTGTGTACGGATGTCAGACAGGTGTGTGTATGGATGTCAGACAGATGTGTGTATGGATGTCAAACAGGTGTGTGTATGGATGTCAGACAGATGTGTGTATGGATGTCAGACAGGTGTGTGTATGGATGCCAGTTCTGATTGAGTGTGTATGTTCTCCTTGACACCCTCTGCACATACACTCGTTTCTGCCACAGCCCTGACACCTTTAAGAAGCGTGTGAGTAAAAACACTTTCTTCGTGCTGGTGCGTGTGGTGGATGAACTCTGGTGAGTCCAATAACAATTGCAGACACACTTACCCATACATGCACTTAATAAGCTCTGCTCTGAAATCAGTGTAAAGAATGTGATCTAAATAACGCAATGTTCACTACTGTCTGACAGCCAATCAAATCACAGGCTTTGTGCTGAGCCACAGAATCAGATGAGTGATCATGTGTGCACACAGGTCTAGCCAAGGAAAGAGCTTACACAGTATTGCCAGCAAACTGATGTTGGCAAGGGCTTTAAAATGATACCTTTTCTGTAAAAAATGTAGGTCATGAATTACAAGCCAATTTCTAACAGAAACACACACGTACTGTATGAGTTGGTACATTTCACCCAGGTGTTTGTGTGTGTGTTGCTCATAATGTTGACCGTTTGGATTTTAGGTCAGCCATAAAGTTGAGACTGATACATGTTGCATTTAAAGAGTCAAAGCTAGCTTGTTTAGTGTGTATTATTACTTTTACAGACTCAGTATCTGTGATTGTGTGTGTATATTGTGTGTAGTTTGGTGGAGCTGACGGAGGATATCCTGAGGCAGTTGATGGATTTGGTGTTCCGGTTAGTGTGTAACGGCGAGCTTAGTTTGGCCAGAGTTCTGCGCAAAAACATCCTGGACAAAGTGGAGCAGAAGAAACAGCTGCAGCGCACACACACACTCAAGCCTCTCTCTGCACGCGGAGTCTCAGCCAGGTACATACACACACACACACACACACACACACACACACACACTCAAGCCTCTCTCTGCACGCGGTGTCTCAGCCAGGTACACACATACACACACACACACACACACCTCTCTGCATGCGGAGTCTCAGTCAGGGACACACACACACACACACACACACACACTCCAGTCTCTCTCTGCACATGGGGTCTCAACCAGGCGCACACACATACACACATACATATACACAAACATTTCAACCTCTTTCTGCAAATGGTATCTAGTCTGTGTAGTGAATCTGAGCCTGGCTGTCAGGGCCCATGTAACTGACTGTGGTAAAGTGTGAGTAAGTGTATGTTTATATATGCACATATCTGTGTTTAAGCGTGTCTCTCTGCCCTTTCAGACCAGGCACACTGCACGATTTCCGCAGCCACGAGATTGCCGACCAACTTACCTTGCTTGATGCAGAACTCTTTTACAAGATTGAGGTACTAGAAATGTGTGTGAGATTTGCATAGTTTGACTGAGTGTGTTACAGAAGTCTGACAGTCTCTCTCACTCTCTGTGTCTGTAGATTCCTGAAGTTTTGCTCTGGGCAAAAGAACAGAATGAGGAGAAGAGCCCCAATCTCACACAGTTTACAGAACATTTTAACAACATGAGTTACTGGTACACACACACCCACACACACTACCAGCACACGCTTAAGTGCAACGCCCTTATATCTGTATACCCTTCATAGAGAACTTTAATAACACGAGTTACAGGTGCACACACTTAAACCATGCAGCCTGCACCTTGACCTCCCACATCTCCTTAAAGTCACTTAACAAACTGCCAGTCACTTGACCTCCCCATCTCCTTAAAGTCACTTAACAAACTGCCAGTCACTTGACCTCCCCATCTCCTTAAAGTCACCTAACGAGCTGCCAATCACTTGACAAGCCAATTGTTTCCCTTTCTTTAATTGTTCTTTCCTCCCCTGTCCTCCAGGGTGCGCTCTATAATAATTCAGCAGGAGAAAGCTCAGGATAGAGAGAAGCTGCTCCTTAAATTCATTAAGATTATGAAGGTAAAGTTTCAAATCAAACCAAATCCTTTTTCATCCAAATGATTCTCTATGAACTGAAAAGGTCAAATTTCTCTTTCTCCGTAGCATTTGCGGAAGCTGAATAACTTTAACTCTTACCTGGCGATTCTGTCAGCGTTGGACTCTGCTCCAATTCGACGGCTCGAATGGCAAAAACAGACCTCTGAGGTCAGACACCTTAACCTATCAGTTAAGAGCTCTGTTACGTAACAAGATTAGCATTTCAGAAAAGTAATTTCTGCAGCCAAATCAATCAATCAGTCAATGACTCTCTCTCTCTCTCTCAGGGTTTGGAGGAGTACTGCACTTTGATTGACAGCTCCTCATCGTTCCGTGCATACCGAGCAGCTCTAGCAGACGTAGAACCTCCATGCATCCCTTACCTGTAAGTGTATGTGTGTGTGTGTGTGTGTCACTACATAATACTCAAACTGTCTGTTTACATTGCATTGATCTGTCTCTCTCTCCCCCCGTGCTGTCTCTGCGTGTTTCTCTCTCTGTCATCCAGTGGATTGATTCTTCAGGACCTGACATTTGTTCACCTTGGCAATCCAGATTTGATTGATGGAAAGGTGAACTTCTCCAAGCGTTGGCAGCAGTTCAACATTCTAGACAGCATGAGACGCTTCCAGCAAGTGTGAGTGATTCCACATACAATTAACTGCTTGTCCCCAGCATCAGAGTCTCTCTCATGAACACGAATCACTAAATGCTAATATAAGTTGAGATTTAATCCTCAAATCATGAAGAAATAACATTAGGTTACATAAACACCAGCCAAGCTTAAGAATAACCATGGTCTCTTACTGTAAGCATAAGACTAACCATAGTTCTCCACAAGAAAAATCTTCTACGAAACATGAACACTAAATGCTAAAGTAAATCTGTTGCTCAAGCTCAACCTGCTATGAACCAGCATTGCAGACACCCGAGGACTAAGATGAGAAACTTTGCATTTTTTGGTTGGTCTAACACACAGAAGGTTCACAGTTTGCAGCTCCATTTCCCCATGTTTTTGGTGGACAATATCTTGACAATTTGAGGGGGAAAAAAAAGGCTGACGAAACCTCCAATGTCTGTCCGTTCACTCTAGTGAGGACCTTAAACATTTTATGACTATTAATCAGTCAATTTCTCTTTGTTCCTGCAGACACTATGAGCTAAAGCGAAATGACGACATAATCTCCTTCTTCAACGACTTCAGCGACCACTTGGCCGAAGAGGCACTGTGGGAACTCTCGTTGAAGATCAAACCGCGGAACATCACACGCCGCAAGACAGAACGCGAGGAGAAAACTTAGGAACAGAGAACCGTAGTGCTGCTTTGTGGATTTTCTCCAGTGAGATGTGAAATGACTCGTGCAGAACAATAAAACATCAGAAACAGACCTTTGAAATGGCTGAGAGAACTCTGCTCTCTGACGAGGCAAGAACTATAGAACCCAAAGCACGAGAGGAGAGGCTCTGTGTGTGTGTGTGTGTGTGTGTGTGTGAGTGAACTGAAACAAATTGGCCTCCTGGGCTTAGAGCTCACACACACAAGCTGAACTCTCCTGCTCCATACACACTCAGAGGCTCTCTGTGGATGTGTGTGTGTGTGTGTGTGTGTGTTTCTTAGCTCTACATGCACATTGGGAGCTTTGCTGAGACTGCTACGACACTGTGATTTCTTCAGTGAGTGTATTTGGACTGGACTGCACTGCAACGGGAACTGAATCTGACCTCCAGTTTGTGTATTTGGACTGTTAGTGAACTGGGGTTTGAACAGAGCGCTTCTGTGGCAGAATATTGAATTCCTATTGATGGACACATTGGATAGGAGGCCAATGGGAATCTCTTTCCCCCTATCCATTTGTTCATCAACAGACACTCAATACTCTGGGGAGGGGGGGGGAGAAAAAAAGTAAGACAGAAGATCTTGGACTAATCATGGACGGGCTGGGTTCACCACTCGCATGCATTTCTTGTCCTCCTTGTAAACTCAAGTGTGTGTGTGTGTGTGTGTGTGTGTGTGCGCGCGCGCAAGCTTATGTTGCCATGTGTATATAAGCTCCCCACTCTCCACAACGGCTGACCCAGTCTCCGTGGCAGCAGTCTGCCGAGTGGTCCAGAATGGAGCCTGTGATGTCCCAGTTGGAATGTTGAGGTCAGCGTCGCCAGGTAACGGTGCAGTTTGATATGACCGTGAGGGTAATATTTTGTTTCTTTGAGAAATTGTGTATAATTTTTTTTCTGTTTGATATTTAGTGTAATGATCATGTAGATCATGTACATATATATAAATATATATATAAATATATATGTAAAATACGCCCCAATCTCTCTGAGATCTCTTGGAGATCTGCTGTGATGGGAGAATTGTTTCCATTTCCTTCAGCTAAACGAAATATCCAGTAAACAAACAAACAAAGGCAAAAAGGTGATGACTGAGAAAGCTGTGATGCTGTGTAATTATGTCCTAAATGTCACAGTCTGTGTCAGTGTGTATGTGTGTGAGAGAGAGAGTGAATGAGTGAGCGAGAGAGGTCTGTGGTGTTGACATTCACTGATATGTGGGAAATTCTGTAGTTATACAGTAATCACACTGTGTTCATCCTGCTGCCAATAAAATACTTGGCTCTCTTTCTACTCTCGAGTGTGAATTTGTGCTTGAAGGTCCTGGGATTCTAACCCCCTACCATACCATCGTCAAGCTTTCTTCTGTGGTCCCCTGCTGAGTCATGCAATCTGTCCAGTTAAGGCAAATTCTGACACTCTATATTCCTATAGCTCAAACTGGAAATCAGTGTCATTTCCACAGCACCTTTCTCTGGCATAAACACAATGACACAGGGAGAACCTCGACAGAATCCCGGGCATGAAAGTCCCAGTGAGGCCACAGTCTGGTAAGGGAAACTCCCTCCGTCTCAGCAGTGACAAAACAGCTTTCTATATGTGTCCGCTGTGGTTTTTCCCAGTTATGAACAGAGTTAAAATCTTGCTGATGTAATTGAAGTTCTGTATTTAATATTGTTAATTTTTGTAGTGAAGGAAAAAAAAAAAAACGTTTTCAGAATAATGGATTACAAAAGGAAACATGATTTCTCTGAACATCCACATTTGTGAAAGCCTAGAAAAGACCCACAAAAACAAACTGTTCCAAATGTGAATAATATCAATACAAACAGAAAAAATAGTACAATAGAGCTGCATTAGGACAGATCAAGATTAAATTAATACTTATATAACATTTATGTTTTTATATTCCTCACTAGCAGGTTAAGAACTACTTGCATTGTCTCATGGCTAACTTGACCTCAGGCAGTTTAAAATGACAGCGTTTCATAATTCTGTCATAATTCTTAGCTTAATTTTACTCCTGTTGCATCAACAGAATTAAAAGACTATACAATCAAAATGTGATATATTCAGGCAGAAGTCAAACTCACAAGGCAAAATTCATAATCAAAACATTTACATAACATTACAAGGTAAGGTTCACTTTTTTTGTAATCTTTTTAACACTCTGTGAGATTCAAGATGCTAACAATAGCTTCTTTGTTATTGGAAATAACGGGAAAACGTGAAGTCTAAGGTCTTGCTACTTCAAATGAAACGGTGAACAGATGTCATTTAACAGTCATTTAACCGAACAGTGAACAGACTTGTCATTTGACATGACTCCCTAGGTCTCTCAGACCACTTAAGAGGCCAAAAGGAAGAAGTGAATCCAGCTTAGCAGCAAACTCTTTTCTTTTTCAACTGCACCCCCTCCCCATACCGTCTCCTTTTTCCAACGGTCAAATCCTATTCACATTGGTTGCTAAGAATGGTTCCTAACTGTTGTTGTGGTATATATGTTTTTTGGTTTTTTTTGGTTTGTTGGTCTTTTTCTTTTAACCTGATGTGCATGTCTGTGCGCTACCCATACGATTTTCTGTGTTAAATAACCCTTCACAAACTATGTGAAAATCCCCAATACTTTTCGCTGTTCCCACTCCATCTGTGTTACCATTGGCTAGTTTCTAACCAATCCAAATCCGTCCTGTGCTCCCACCCCTTCAAGACCAATAAGCAAAGTAGCAGAAGAGCAAGACTGGATTTTAATGACTTATATCATAAACTCGGATTTGTTTGTGTAAATGTGCATATCACAATGTTTGTGTGTAAATGGGTATATTTGTGTGTGTGTGTGTGTGTGTGTGCAGACACATGTTTCAGTGGGGTCTGGTGCTTGGTTCCAGCAGGGCTCGTTTTGTTGGGGGGTTCCCCACCCCCATGGCTTTGTCCCCCCCCTGAGATGAGTCCCGTTTTAAGGCCCGTCCAGGGCCATGGCTGTGGACAGAACCTCGCGGCCACTTACAAATTTCACCATTTAGAATATCCTGAATGTGCTGGACTATGAGATTAATAGCCACTGAGAGAGAGAGAAAGAGAGAGAGACACAGAAAGAGAGAGAGAGAGAGAGAGATTCACAATAGGAACAAAACAGCATTTCACACATTTAAGACCTTTAAAATAGGTTGTAATGGAAATGATACAGTGAATGATTCAAATGATTCAGTGAATTAGCCAGTAAAGGAAAGCTTTCTTGGTGTTTGATGTCAGAAAAAAAGTACTTACAGAAACAGTCGTTAAAAAAATGGAATTACTGAATTTGTTATTAAACTACCTGCCCTGGGTAAGTGAACTGCATATGCTTACAAACCAAGAATTTGGCCACAGGGACAAAAAACAATTACACCTATTACACATTTAAAACACACAATTACACATCAATTACACATTTAAAAGTTTCTAAGACATCTTACTGAAGAAACCTGTAAAAATGCATGGAGGGTGGAGGGTGAGTGACAGGCCCTTTGACAAGTAATCGACATCAAATCTGACATGTGACCATCCCATTAAAAAGGCTTGCGATACTAAGAGCTGAGCAAAATTCAACTTAAACTGAAACCCCCCCACGCCCCCAAACACTTCCTACTTGAAAGCAATAGATACATACAAGTTAAATACTTCAAAAAATGAACCAAATATACTCCCAGTTCAGCACTATCGCTGACAGCAATAAATGACAAATTAACGCAGTGTTTAACAGCAGCAGGGCAGGATGTAGTAGCATGTTCAGATACACACTGTCTCTTCCATGCCTCCTAAAGATGGGGCTCTTGTTTACCTCACTACCCCTACCATTTGTTGCCCTATGGCTTTAAAAATACCAAATATCATATTTTTTGTAATATCTATAGAGGTAAATAACTGAGAGAGAAAAGGACAGCTGGAGAAGGCAGTAGGGAGTAATGAGTGTGTTTCTTCTAAACACTTACCCATGTTGTCTACTCCTCGAGGAATGATAACATCTGCATGTTTCTTTGTCTGAGAGAGAGAGAGAGAGAAGGAGGGAGAGAGAGAGAGGGAGAAAAGGGTAAGATTCAAAATCATCTTAATTAAGATAGTCACAGTGGGATTACATAAGTCCTCTCACTAAAAAAACACAGTGTCCTGGGTCCAACTCAGATGTAAGCATTTCCTATAGATTTCTGTCTGTGTGTGAGTGCTTCTCACCGGCAGGCAGAATTCCTCGAAGGCTGGCTTGACGAAGGTGGTGTACTGTGTGAGAATCTGCTCCAAGTCTCTACCTCTGTTTATATCTCTCAGAACTACACACATAAAATCCCAAGTACACATAATCAAATATACAGATGCACAAAAGCAGAACTAACCACCAAACACAAATCACGAAGAGAACAGTGGCTCATACGCTTGTTCAGAGGTGTGGGTAACACAGAAAAAAGGACAATATGAGTGGACCACACACAGTTGTAGTAGTTATCCGCTGAACAAACTTTGCGAATATAACTTGTTCTTCTGTTTGAGTGAATAAGCGTGCATGTACCTCTGCGTGATAGCCGCACATCAGAGTCTGTGTCGACGAACAGTTTCATGTGGAACATGTCCCTGACGTCCTGCGTGTAGAAAACCAAGATCCCCTCAAACAGAACCACGTCTGCAGGGTACACGCGGATTCTCTCTGACAACCTATACCCACACATAAATATACAAAGTTTTTTTATGCTAGAATCTGTGGATGTCACCCTTGTTGCGTTTTGAGTTTCTGTTGTAGTATGTTTGCGTCGAGGATTTTTCCCGCCGTGTGTGTGAGATGTCTAACCTGGAATGGGTCACAAAGTCATATGTGGGAACTTCCACCACTTTCCCCTCTACGAGGTCTCTCAGCGTCTGTAGCATCAACTCAGTATCAAATGCATCTGAGAGAGAAAGAGAGAGGAAACGTTATGGGCTTGATTCCGTTAGACCTTCCGGAACACCCCACCCCGAGGGTGCCAAAGCGACTGAATAACGATACTGTACCTGGATGATCGAAGTTGTATTGTCCTTTCAACGCTTTAGCTTTCTGTTCCGGGGTTAGTACTCGGTAAAAACTGTCTTGGCTCACGATAGCCACTTTTCTCTGTCGGTGGTCCACTTTGTTCTGACCCAGAAGCTCCATGATCTTCGCGCATACTGTAGACTGTGACAGGTAGAGGAAGAGAGAGGGCGTACGTGAAAGCACATATGACAGGGGCGCCTTTGTCCAACCATGTAACAAATAACCCCCTCACCGATAGCCAGATTGGACATTTCACAACCTGCTGACAAATACATAAAATTTGGACTAATAAATAATTCGACCAAAACCTGTCACGGTTATTGCTTTACCAGCTTAACCAGATTAGCCGACTGCTCCGCTAATTTTTAAGGCGAACATGCGACATGGTCAAGCAACGTTAATGTAATACTATTCGTTCAATTTCAGCTGGTGGAAATCTTGCTTATTAAAGTTTCAGACAAACAGATAACGCATTATCAATATCTCCGATAGGTGTCTATTACCACTACTTTCAATTTCACTGAGGCCTAATGCTGTGTGTGTCTACATTGGGAGGAGAGAGCGTTTATTTCCTGATGACATGTTGACAACAATGCGAAGCACGTTAAAACAACAAAAACGATAGAATTCTTTTGTCGTCTAATGCTGTAAGTCTTAACGGCTAATACGACATTAATTAAATGTGTAAGTCATGCTACCTTTCCACTTGCTGTCCCCCCGCTGACCCCGATCAGGAAAGGACGGTGTTTCGGCCGCTCGGTTTCAGAAAGCGGCGCCAGAGAATTCATTGTCTGTTCAATGTCGCAGCTGCAAGCAGACCCCTTACTCCCTTATGAAAACCCCGCTGCGTTGACAATAAACCGCGTTTTAAAATGCATTAAATCTTTACTGTAACTCTAAGGCAGACAGTTCCCGGTAAAAACGTTTTCTGTACTCTCCAGTTCCACAGCCAGTTTTCTTCCGACTAGTATTTTGGCAAGTTGCACTTAACGTTCCGTGTCATTTGTGTAACGTCTGCGCACACTCAGAGAAATTCCAACGATAGATACCTACTGGTTTTCAAGACAAGCTGATGAGCTTGCAAAAGACTGTTTATTCAACTAATCAGTAAGTTTACACTTACATTAAGCGTTTTAATAGGGCGGCCATGAGCAGCTAGAACAGTTTCAGTGCACCTTACCATAGGGAAAATAAGTGTGTGGAACTTTGCTGGAAGAATATAACACCGATATTACAGGGCGAAATTTGTTTTGAAGATGATTAGGGTAAAGGCTAATTCAGGCGCCGCACCTCAATTTCAAATGTCTACTCGTTAGTACAACAACAAAGTGAGCAGTCTTCGTCTCTGACGCTCCTCATAATCGTCCTCCATCATTCAATCTTCTCTCAAAATCACCTAAATTTCTCCGTTTAGCTGCATTTTTACACTGTATAAATTCCAACAGTTTCAGTACGAGCTTTGACACGATAAGAAGTCAACAGCTTCATCAGCTCCCGAATCACCTGCTTTCAATACACATCGATCGTTTACTCAAGCGTTCAAAAACAGTTTTCGCCACTGGGGGGAAGCAAACACCATTCATCCGCAAATACATTGCTGATTTCGAAGCAAAACCTATTTTTGCTCGATTGGCACAGATTTTTTGGCTGTCAGGTAGAACAGGTGCGAAATGGATAAGAAGTCCGGACATGGTAGAATACATTGTCACAAGAGACAGAGACAGTGCCTCTGAAGTTCCAGGTTTAAAATCACATTTAAAAATATATTTTGAAGTTTGTGGTTGACTTTGAATGATGCTGTGTGTATGTGTGTTCACTTCTTCCATACTCTGTGCCATTTTCTTTTTCTTTGTTAAGCAATTTATAACTACAGTTTTGCACTAAATAAACAATATAAATAAATAACACATTTATTTAGTAAAACAAAATGTAATAAAAGATTAACATTGCATATATTTCTTTACATTTAAAAAAAACTATACTCTTTTCATTCAACAGATATTTAATTGTATAAAGAAGAATGTATCATGTCATCAAAGTATTTTCCATGTTCCTGTGTTATTTATTATGACTTTTCAGGACCTTCATCTGGAGTAACGGATTGATCATCTTGTGTGGTGTTTTGGATTGCTTCTTTCACAGTCTCTTCTGCAATAATCTCTATGGCAGTATCTCCTTCGACTCTTCTCACAGACTCCCCTTTAGCGGCCAGAATCTCCTCTATGTTCCTGAGGAAATGCAAGAATACTTAAAGTATTGTGCCGACCGTTTGATTTTCATCAACAGATTTTGTATCTCTTTAGTGCATGGAAATGGTTATTTGATTACAGAGATGATTTATTCACCTAAGTTAAACAGGACTTTAAACATACTTACCGCTTTCCCTCCAGATCTGAGAACCAGCCCAGATTATCAGCTATAATGTGGTGATTCTTGCACCCGGGACAGGTTACTATGACAACGCCTTTGTGGTAGGCAGCTTTAGATATCTTTTTCATAGAACGAGTCGAGCACACCTGTAGAAAATATGGTTATGTGAGGGATGGTGTGCCGGAAATATAAGGACAAAGAACGGGGGAAGTTACAGCATTTTCTTCATAGAGTTATGAATTATTTTGTGACCCTCCGCACAAAATAGACGCTTCTTTCTTAGCTGAGTTAATTACCCACTAACGAAATGTTCAATACTTCACCCTATCCTTTCTCAGGTGTAACTTTGTCTTACCTTACATGTGTAAACTAAGTGATAGTGGGTGGGCTTGATCTGTCCCACTGCATCGCTCCTGGTACACGGAGAAGTTGAGAATTTCTTATAACAACATAAATCCCTTCCTGTCCAACTGAGGCAAAACGGCGGCACGATTCTGCTGTTATAAATACAACGAGACTGTACAAATGACGGTTTGTGTATAAGCGCCAGTGTCCCCTGATTGCTGCCTCGGGGTCCGTTTAGAGCATAAGAACACACACACGGTATTAACGCGCTCGTCTGGCGTGTATATGACCCACCAGCTCTCCAGTTGAACGACATAAAGCTACGGCGGCAGATTATCAGAAAGGCAGACATTCTGTTTTACAATATATTCTGCCCTAATATATTTCATAAACGAATCATACTAGACTCATTTTCAGTTTATATTTCGGTCGCAGATTTATGACGTCATTGTAAAGTGATGCGTGTCTTCCAATCAATGTCCGCCTATTTAGCGCCTCGCCGCTTTCTCCGCGTTCTCTAAACTTTATTTGTTGCAAGAATGTCCGAGGTGTTGCAACAGTTTGATCTTTTTGTACTTGTTTGAAGAGCATGAACTATAACTAGCTGACTTAATGGTTGTTAACTGAGTCTCTTAAATGCCAGTGATTTTCCTATAGCCTATATTTTTATATATTATAGTTATGTTATAGCCTACATGAAGCTCTATTTTATGAGAAGTAGGGTTGGTTATACAAGATTTTTTGTTGTTAATTTCTTCAAGACCTTTCAAATTAGAGCAGTTTTATATTACAGACAACTTTTATATGTGTGCTAAGTATCTACGATGCCTACTTAATTTCAGTTTAATTCGGTTCAATTTTATTTGCGCTCCTCACCATGGCCATTGGTACAAGCAGCTTTACAAGATACCAGGCCTGAGGCTAAAACTGAAAAAGACTAAGGCTACCGTAGTAAGATAAAAAAAAAATCCCTTTAGCCGAAATAGAAATAAATAGGCTACTGGGAAGAACCAGGACTCCCCATGGGATGACCATCCTCCTCTGGCTTTAGCATAACAAGCGAGGACATAGGCCTAATTATGACCCAAACATAAAAAAAATGTTTTCTTCAAAACCGTGACTGGTAGATCTGAAAGGACTGTTCTGTTAGCTGCTTGAAGAGTTCCACTTTCTCACTACTGCTCACCAAATACCGAACTCAATATTTCATTCCCTTGCTCTTTTCAACGGAGCTGAGGCAGCCGTCCTGTCAAACAAACACGTAGACAACATGCCTAATATAGGCTAAGATATTTCAGAGCAACAGACGCGAGGCGGAGTATGCATATTTACTGAGAGTATTTCCACACAAATAGCTTTATCAAACTTTGTTGTACTGGTGTGGGATTTCCTGTGTTGGGCCATTAGCGACAGTTCTGATAAACAATTCCTTCGCGACAGCAGCTAAGCAGTGCGACAATGGTGTGATCCATACACGTCAGCAGTTTGCGGCTTGATGTCCGCACAAACGATATCAAATTGTACGGATAATCCCATGCCTTGAGCCACGTTAAGTGATGAAGTACTATCCAAATGATTTCAATATCAGATTTGATTCTCAAATCGCCGCAGTGTGGGCCCTATCCTCCGGTTGTTCTGACGCAGTTTCCTGGGTGTGGTCTACTTGCGTTCCTCAGTACTTTTCTAAGGGTTGCGAACAGAAGTGATCTGTGTTCCCCTCTCCGACGCTACCGCCGGAGCACCGAGACATGTTTCAAAAATGTGTCACAGAGCCTACAGTTCGCTACAGTAACAAACACGGTAAGTGTTGATATCGCGTGCGTCATTTTCATGTCGAGGTCAGTCAGTGCAGTTGCTTCACTGGGCCTGGTGTGTGTGTGTGTGTGTGTGTCTGCGCGCGCGCGCGCACGCCTTTGCGTGTAAGAACATATTTTGTGGTTGTCAGTCTTTCGAATTCAGGTGTTGTAGGACGGACATGTCACCTTAATCCTTTACAACTCTATTAAGTACGGGAAAGCCCTGCTCTGTGGCATGGGTTTGGGATTTTGGGTATGGTGGTCTAAATTAAGTTTGTGAAATTTGCGATTTTTTAGGTTAGTCAACGCAACAAAGTTAAGCTCGCTCACACCTTGAGAACACTATGTAATCACTCATTTAAAATGTTTTACGCCCATACAGTGGTCAGCAGAAACCTCAAATCTACAGAACAGTCATTTGAGAACTTGATTGCAGTCAGCCGTTTACGAGCAGAGTCTGTGACAGTGTAAAATTAATTTAAATGCTTTTCTTTAAGAAGAAGGCAAAGCTTAAAATTTCTGTGGGTGTATTGCTACTATAGGCTTATTAGAAGCTTGGTTGAAGCCCATTGCTATTAAAGATTATTAATCTCTTTCATCAGAATAGTTTTGGATAAGGAACATGCTCAAAGCTGTCTTTGTGCGAAAGAAGGTATGTGGTTATTAAACAGCCTTAGGGCTCAAAACATCTTCACCTTTCTGTTATTCTATTATGGTAAATAACAGTAGCTTAAGCTACTTCTTTCTGAACTCAGCTTCATGATTGTGAATAGAGATTCATTTAATTGTCATCCACAAACATCTAATATGCCACATAGGTCTTTGTTACTCTTAGTCATTATTATATTTTTGTAAGAGAGAAGTGTTTTTAAGAAATGGGTTTTGCGCTCTCTCTCACTCTCTCTGTCTGTCTACGCCCCCCCTGAGGTAGTTCATATTCCTAGAAATCAGTTGGTGGGAGTGGTAAGATTGTATTCTGGAATTCTACTACCTAAAGCCTTTTGTCTTTTTCGTATGTGGGCAGGCACATCGTAGTCTACCGTTTGTTGAAAATATTTCTTTCTTCTTCCTTTCCTTTATTCAATTTCTCTCACTCTCATTGTTGCTCGAGATGTCATAGCTGCGGACTCGGTCACAGTCTGTTGACAAGGCCCATCAGTCTAACCTCTGTCAGCTTTTAGCCATTCCCTCTCCATATGAACCTGTTTAATGGGTAATATTCTTCAGCACAGCCTGTTCTAGAGGTAGAACGCAGTTACACAACACAAAGGCATAAACTTCAACCAGAGCTGGGAGCTCAATCTGGTCTCTACACAGCCTGCTCCCAAGTTCAAATCTTGCAAGTCTTGTGTTCTTCTTTTGTGTTACAACTGAATAGAGTAGAGATGAGTAGTCAAAAACATCTCTTACTCTCTCACTCCCTCTGGGTGTCTGTTGTTTTCACCATACTAGTAATTGGCTGATAATATGTACTAGTAGTTGATTAGTAATAAGTTGTAATAACAGTGATAAGTCATCGCATGTCATTGGTGCGTGTGATGGGTGTGTTTGCCGCCATGTTTGGATGAGAGTACAGACATAACAAATTATTGTCTGAGTCTCCAGTAAGTTGTATTTACCAAGATGTTACTGAGTTGGTACGTGTGTGTGTGTAATTCATGAAGATCGTTTAACGGCCTGTTTAACGTCATCTCTGACTTGCAGGTGCAGAATGTCCTCTGAGGGTGGACACTAGACAGAGAGGAGAGTGAATACAACAGGCTCTTTGTGCTTGGCTGTATGTGTATGAGGGAGCAAACCTGTAGGGGACTGTAGACCTTTTTGCCTTGTTAAATGCATATTGGCCGGATAGACAAAGAGAGAGAAAGTGAGAGAGGGGAAGAAGAATTAATTAAAACAGACGAGGTCAGAACAGCAAATGCTCTTTCTCCTTTACAGGACTATATAAACACAGTGCCTGTTAGTGAATTATGTGTGTAAAATGGTCTCTCTGTGTGTGCACATACTGGTGATCGTGTTTCATTGGAGAACTGTTGGATGTACTGCTGGAGAATCATTTTAATGAAGTAAAATCCTGTAAACAATGAGGCACTGTCTTGACTTGACTAAAATTGTCTGAAATGTATGTGACGTTGGGTTTTGTGTGGTCTGGTGTGAGCACATGCCGATTTAAAGAATTCACCAGGTACACTGACACCTGTGAAAACAGGTGACCTGTGATAGTTGTTCATCCGTTTATATACAGTCAGACTTGATCTAAATGTGAACAACACTGAGATGCCGTGAACTCCGTAGCTGGCTCTGTAAGAATTCAGCTGGTCAACACTACATACACTAATACATACATGTGGAAACTAAATTGAAGATCATTTTAGTGGTTTATTTCACTATGAATGATCAGTAACAGGGAACTGAAGGGGAATGCAAGGTCAAAAAACAATAACTGTTCATTCAGTTTCATCTTGGGAGAAAAAAATGCTCAGACTGCTACAGCAATAAATCTTGCTCTTAGACTTCCATTCAGACGCAGAGAGTTTCCCATAGTTTTAATCTATCAGTACAATATAATGTGATGCACTTGCAACCTTGGCCAGATCAGCATTTGGACTTACCATATAGATCTGCCTGGCTCATCCTTCTCTGCTGTGTCTGTCATAGGATGATGTAACCCCCCCCCCCCCCCCCCCCCCCCCCCCCGGTAGTTGCCATGGTAGCAGAATACTGACTGTCGCAACTGAACAAATCAAGACACAGGACACAAGTACATACATTCACGCGTATATGTTGGTGTATCAGATTTGCTCATAATGATCTTTTTTTGAAGATTTTGATTTTGAATGTTTCTATTCTTATAAACCTTAGGCATATTAAACGCCATTGAATTTAATTACACAAATGTAAATAGTGAGGAGCTGATATGCAAGCATGTTTGGATTTCTACTACTACTGCTAAGAAGAAGAAGAAGAGGAAGAAGAAGAATACAGTGTTGCTATTTATTACATAAACAGTTAAATGCTGTACATCTTAAAATGTTGAGAAGACATTTTAAGTACAACTAATTTAACAACTAATGATTTATTAATTGTTTATTAAAAGCTGAAAAAAGTTTTGAAGTGGTTTTGCTAGAACGTCAAAGATCTATGATGGCTATAAGCCACAAAGCAAACTTAATTACTAAATAGAAACACAGGAGAAAAATGTGCGCACACAAAGGGCAAACGCAAAAGCAAAATGTAAAAGCAGAAAAACAAAAAGTATCTCTATGTGTCAGAGAGCAGAGAGAGAGAGAGAGAGAGGTTGCCATTGGCAGATGGGCACTGCTGGTCTTCTAGTTCAGACTGGATTAAACCACCTTTTTCCTCTTACAGAGAAAGAGAGAGCGAGAGATCAGATATCTTCCACATATTTTCCCTCTTGTGTCCAACTGGGCTGGGCATCACTCTGGTATAGTCTCCCTCTCTCTCTCTCTCTCTCTCTCTCTCTCTCTCTCTCTCTTTCTGTGTGTCTCCCTATCTCTGCCTCTTGGTGTTTATCAAGCTTATAGGTTAAGTTTAATATAAACTATGTGTAGAATAACTTGTAGTTTATGTGGAATGGCAGTGGCAGGGTGGGAGGGTGTGTGTGTTTGGGGGGGGGGGGGGGACTGGGCCTTGGCAAAGGAATGGGGATAGAATGTGTGTATGTGGCAGAGTATAAGGTCAGCTTTTAAAAAGTCTACATCTTCATTGACTGGAACTCTCTGTACCCAAAGGAAAAAATAATTCCCTGAACTTTTGTCTATCCTGGGAATATTCTCCTGATTTTCTGCTTCAGTTAGCCAATAAATTGAAGGTAAAACCAGTCCTGACACGACCGATAAAATAATCAGCAATGCCTCCATTCACTGTCAGTTTCACTTATTAAATCTGTATTTATTGTATTCAGCTGTAAAATATGTATTTTAAGTTGGAAGTTAATATTTCATGCATTTTAAAAGCCAGTGGTAGTGTAAGAACTTGTAAAGTCAGTGGAATTAATTTTGGGGTCTTAAACTGAACAATATCCTGTATATGATGCTTTGAAGTGGGTAAATTTATATGAGGTGTTTTTATCCTGAACGTTTGTTCATAAATTGTTCGTCACCCATACCTTTCTGTCCTTTTTCTCCTCTTTTTCAGGATAATTTTTCGCCTCATACAGTGTGTTAATAAATAAAGCCATTCCGTTGTACAGACTACATATCTTTCTTTGAATTTTGTGAAGTCAGTTATTGCTATCTGACGTGACTTAGTTATTCACATGGTCTGTGAGTTCATTTTGTAATGCTATGTAACATCAGGTCTGAAGCAGTCGGAAGTTTGAGAGGAAGAAGGAACTGGGATGTGGTTGCTTAAATCAGGAATACCCCGTCCTCAAAGGAAAAAGTTGTAGTGTGTGTGGCCTGTGTTTTCTTTGAGGTTTTTGTCTGCTAAACACACACACTCACGACAGACAGTATACAACTGGGACTGATTATGTTTATGTTTGGTGCTTTTTGTGTGTCTGGCTTTTGGGGCCGAGAGTGGAAAAACAGCTGAGTGTGTAAACAACATTTACAAACTTTATAAAGGCTCGTAGTTTAGCTCCCTAAGCAGAGGCGCATTTGTGTCTTCTCTTCTGTGTGTTTCTGTGTCTGTATTCTTGTCTGTGCCTGTTTCAAGCGTACGGGTGAGTATGGAGATCTATTTTGAGCTTGTTACAGTTTTGGCTTTATTATTGAATATGCACAGATATGAAACTCATATATAACTCTCACGTAGACTCATAGTGAATATGTACTGATACACATTCAGAACACTCACACACAGACTATAGCCCATTGAAAGCAGAACATTTTCACTTTGTTTTTAGACGTTTTGCTATCTCCCTAATGTGTGTTTTTCTTCTTTTCCCTACGTTGTAAATTCTAATGTAGTTGTTTAACTCCATGAGGATTTTTTTTAAACTAGCCTGCTTAAATATAGACCTGACCTGTTCAGCTGGCAGCCTGTGAGCCATAATTCAGCCCAAACTGTAAAACCTCTGGTTCTGGTTGAGTAATTTGCCTGGATAACAAGTGTTCCATGAGTGATATACACAGCATAGCAACAGTGGGATGTTTTACAGTATATATCACTCTGTATTTACTATATCTATTACTTTCCATTGCCGTAAACATCTTGCTAGCTAGACCTAAGTTGATTAAATAAATATAAATATGTTAATGTGAATAGGCTGCCAAAATTTCCGCCCCATGAAGAAAGCCTGGTTTTGAAAATTGCCTCATTTGAATTTGTCATTGAACAGCCCTGGTATAGACAGCACGTGATGTGTCCTTGTTAAAGTGTTGGACCACAGTGAACTGCCACAATAGCTCCAGTGCGTTGTGCTCTAGGTTGTACCAGTGTCTAGAACGCTGGTTGAAGGATATTACTGCATTCTTCCCCAGGAAATCCCATCATTTGGTTTTGTTCATGGTAGTGGAAACTCCGGAACCTCCCAGTAGTGTTGAAGTTGGATGGAGACGCGGTGACTGAGATGGCTGTGGCATGTGCTTTACATCATTTTTACGCCAGTCGATCCACTCAGTGACCTGTGGATGTGGCCATCGACATGAAAGAGAAAACTCCTTTCGGGGGTTCTTTGAAGGATGAACATGGTCACAGAATTTGTTTTGAATTTCTTGGAGGCGGGGGGGGGGGGGGGGGGGGGGGGGGGGTTGAGTGGACCAAAACCTCATCAGGAAAATGCACTCTGCACCCCACAAGGGTGGCAAGAACACTTCATCAAAACAAGCTTGTGATGAACTCACTCGTTGGGAGTGAGGTGAAAGAAAAACTTCTCCGACATATGACATTTTCCGCTGCTAAACAGACCACCAACCAAGTCTTTTTTTGTACGGCCTAACTTGCAAACATGCAGTTGTGGAGTATTAAGGGGTGTATGCATTTCAGCTCAACTTTCAAACCGCTAACTTTAGCAAATGATGTCTTTCCATTAGACATCGTTGGTAAACATCTTAGCCACTGTTAGGCAGTGAATAGTTGAATAGTCTTCATCACTGAAGCTCTTTCTAAACATGCGATATCTTATGAGATATGAGATATCTTTACTCTGGCCATGGAGGGCAAAGGGATGAGTGAGTGGGCCTGTTTTCATAAATGCTGTTAAGCATTTAATTATGGAACCAGACCTGCATGTAAGTGCCTGCATTCAGGATGTTTTAGGCGTTTATTATAAATCAGTGTACCATGGGACGTCAACAATACATCCAAACGCTAGGATTTTAATCTGTCTGAAGATTCTGTCTTGTTTCGATAGGTTACGTATATCGGATGTGTATAGATAGTCTACCCTGAAGCCACGAAATCTGTCAGGTTCTGTGAGGTTTACTGTGATTTTATTAAAAATGATTTGTTTTCTGCAAATTGTTGTTGCATCTAGCAAAACAGCAGCTTTTTTTTTTTTTTTTTTTTTTTTTTTTTTAGCATTATCAATCTGTGGGAGGGCACTGGTTAGACACCACAGTCCTGCAGTCAGTGGTGAAGATGGTTTGTTGTTCCCATAGCCATGGGCGTAGCCTGATGTGGTGGATGCCGTATGTCCCAGTGTTTTACTATTATGTTTAAAAATAGGCATGGATGTCATTAATTTGAAAGAAAGCGAGTGTGTACTAGTACCATGCTTTGCTAATGTGCTATATGAAATAGCTCCTGGTAAGGAATAACTGGTAATAATAGAGAAAATATGTATGTGTGTGTATGTGTGTGTCTTTGTGTGTGGCTGTGTGCGTATGTGTAAATACGTGTGTGTATGTGTGTGGGTGCATGCACGTGCGTGTGTGTTCTCTCAGAAATATATGTGCTGATAAGACGCTGACTCATGCTTTCACACAGGATATTATCTGTAACTGAAGCTCAGACACAAAATACAGTTTAGTCCCTGAGGTCATTTGATTTATCGGAAACTGATTTTTGTGGTGTGGGTGTGTGTTTTTGCTGATCTGTTGTGAGTTGAAGGGTGTGTGTGTGTGTGTGTGTGTGTGTGTGTGTGAAAGGAGGAAGTGAAATCAGATGGAAGAAGCTGAAGGTTCTGGGATGTAACAAAGATTTCTGTCCACTCTGCTTTCTCCACATCTCTCTCTGTCTCTCTCTCCCTGTCTCCCTCTCTTTCCATGTCTTCTTTTGGTCTTCACCTTATACTCAACCCTGCCTTTGTATTTTTCAGGGCTCATCTTATTCTCAGCTAATACACTACGTAATTTCCATTGCAATCTTAAAAGTCGTAAATTTGCAGGATGTGAAATATAGTTAGGTCCCTGTTATGAATTTCTCTCTCTCTCTCTCTCTCAGGTAAAACATCATGATTCCCATCACTGAGTTGCGATATTTCGCCGATACCCAGCCGGCGTATCGGATTTTGAAGCCGTGGTGGGATGTCTTCACAGACTACATCTCCATCATCATGCTGATGATTGCTGTTTTCGGGGGAACTCTACAGGTATGGGTGCAGCCCAAAAATGATCCAATGATCAAACAAATCATTTTATATTATTGTGTAATATTTATTATGAAAACAATATTACATGTTTGTGTCTGTCAGATTACATTATCTATATTATTATTTTTTGAACATTTGTAATAATACGTCATGTATTATATTGTAATGTACTTACACTATCGTAAAAGTAAACAAGTATATATGTCCTGAAATTTGTATGTGTATTGTACCATTGCATATTTCTCTCTAAAATAATATGTTAAGTTCAGTATGCATGCTTGTAATGTTTTTTTTTGCTGTCCCTGACACACAGCCACATGCACACCCCTCTACACATACACTCACCCCTTCTTTTCACAGGTTACCCAGGATAAGATGATCTGCTTACCCTGTAAATGGGTGGTGAATCGGACATGTGAGCACCTGAACGTCAGTGCCACACTCAACCCAGAACCACGAGGCATTCAGTACGAACTGGATCGGCACCAGTACAACTACGTGGATGCTGTGTGCTATGAAAATAAGCTCCACTGGTTTGCCAAATACTTCCCATACCTGGTCCTTCTTCATACCCTCATATTCCTTGCGTGTTCCAACTTCTGGTTTAAATTCCCACGCACCAGCTCCAAGCTGGAACATTTTGTGTCAATTCTGCTGAAGTGTTTTGACTCTCCCTGGACTACACGAGCCCTGTCAGAAACCGTAGTGGAGGAGAGCGACCCAAAGCCCCCCAGTGGAAAGATGAACGGATCGATGGATAAAAAGACGTCGAACGTCAGCGAGGACGTGGAGGCTAGTGTGCCCATGCTTCAGAGGACCAAGTCCAGAATTGAACAGGGCATTGTGGACCGGTCTGAAACCGGGGTTCTAGACAAGAAGGAGGGAGAACAAGCGAAAGCATTGTTTGAGAAGGTGAGAGCGAAGGGGTGTCCTTGAACAGTTTGGATGTAGAAGAATGCGTGTTTGTTGTGTCTGTCTCCAATTTTTGTTATTTTCCTATCTGTTCGTATTTTAGCAGTTTTTTAGCGTTTGCAACCAAAGTGTTTTTGGAAAAACTAACACACGCGCTAACAACTACACAGTGATCAGTCTAGACTTTTCTAGCTACAGAAATGCATGTAAGAAAGTATTTCAGTGTGTGAACATAAGCATTTGCAGTGTGTGGATAGCATAATTTGAACCAAGATTAAGTTTGATAGATCTTCTCATTTAGTATGCACTTCATAAGATAATGAGGAATATAGAAAAAGTGCCCTGGAAACATTATAAACATTATCATTCCTGTGATCTACAAACAACCATGATAATGATGATGCAGTGACACTGTGCAAACGGCCTTAAACAATGACACTGTCATCACCTTTTTATTGTTCATTCTCAGGTAAAAAAGTTCCGTATCCATGTGGAGGAGGGCGACATCGTTTACCGCCTCTACATCCGCCAGACCATAATCAAAGTCATCAAGTTCATCCTAATTATCTGCTACACCTCCTATTACGTCGGTTATATCCAGTTCCGGGTGGTGTGTGCTGTGGACATTGAGAAATTGACTGGTTACAGTATGTATTACTGTGCTCACCCTCTTGCCACCCTCTTTAAGATCTTAGCCTGCTTCTACATCAGTCTGGTCGTGGTCTACGGCCTTATATGCATGTACACGTTGTGTTGGATGCTGCGACGATCCCTCAAACGCTACTCCTTTGAGTCGATCCGCGAAGAGAGCAGCTACAGCGACATCCCGGACGTGAAGAACGATTTCGCTTTCATGCTGCACATGATAGACCAGTACGACCCGCTTTACTCCAAACGATTCGCCGTTTTTCTGTCGGAGGTCAGCGAGAACAAGCTTCGTCAGCTCAACCTCAACAACGAGTGGACTCTGGAGAAACTACGGCAACGCATCACCAAGAACTCGCAAGAAAAGCTGGAGCTCCACCTCTTCATGCTCAGCGGTATTCCCGACACCGTGTTCGATCTCGTGGAGCTGGAGGTCCTGAAGCTGGAGCTGATCCCGGATGTCACCATCCCGCCTATCATCGCTCAGCTGGCCAACCTCAGGGAGATGTGGCTGTATCACACCCCCGCTAAAATCGAAGCCCCTGCCTTAGCCTTTCTCAGAGAGAACCTGAAGTCTCTGCACATTAAGTTCACAGACATTAAGGAGATCCCGTTGTGGATCTATAGCCTGAAGAACCTCAGTGAGCTCCATCTGACTGGTAATCTCAGTGCCGACAACAACCGCTTCATTGTCATTGATGGGCTACGGGAACTGAAGAGCCTTAAGGTTCTGAGGCTGAAGAGCAACCTGACCAAGCTGCCTCAGGTAATACTACTCCTATTACCACTACTGCTACTAATAATAATAGCAATAATAATACCAAAAGTAAGAACAATGTCAGTTTTAAGGTGAGAGTAAATTATTTCAGTGTTTGTACATTTGAAAGAGCAGTAAAGTACATCCTCCGGGTCAGTTTGTTTGGTGATCTGTCCCTTGATCTTAAACTCCTCTTATATTATCCCTCTCAGTCCCCACTGTCCTTTAGTTCCCTAAAATAGCATAAAAATTCTGACTGTCTACCTGAGCCCAGTGTCTCCTCACCACTGTGTCCTGAGCCATACCCGCTAGAGTTTCATACCCAGGATTTTGATAATTTAGTGATTTAGAGGTGAAAGTTTGAATAAAGAGGAGAGCATTTCTTTTTGACTTTTGCTGTATTCACTTGAATCACTACATCACAAATGCGTCACAATTTACCTCACTCTAATGCTCGGCCGTTGTACATGAAAACAAATACGGTTCTAAGTTTCTTCTATGTCTGTGATGTCTTATGGTATAGGTGGTGACGGATGTAGGAGTGCACTTGCAGAAGCTCTCCATCAATAATGAGGGGACAAAGCTGATGGTGCTGAACAGTCTGAAGAAGATGGTGAACCTGACGGAGCTGGAGCTGGTCCGTTGTGACCTGGAAAGAATTCCCCACTCCATCTTCAGCCTCCATAACCTGCAGGTGAGAAATACATGGACATGTCATGAGAGTGGGGATGTAGTTAGCAATTAATGCTAATATTAATACTACCCAGGTTTTTGTTATATGTGAAGTGCTGTACAGTTGCAAAAAGCTGTGTTTAAAGCATACTGTAAAATGAAGTACTTTTGTTGAACTTTGAGTCTGTTTCACTTGACATTTCTGTGTTGTGTTAATTTTGTCCGCGGATCATGTCGTTTCCAAAATAACCTTGAGGTCGCAACATGGTAGCTTTCCCCTTTATTAAAAATGTATGACTATTATCTGTCAGTCAGTCAGTCAGTGGCCATAAATGCTCTTATAAGCATTATTCTGCAGCTTTCTGTATAACCATTTGTATCTTTTTCTAATATTTTAATACTCTACAGAATATTTTGATCCTTTCTACTTCCATTCAGATGTGTGTGTAGATCCAGTGTGCTCTGTCTTTAACATAATAGTTAAACTGTTTGTTATTTCTGTTTAATTCGCTTGCAGGAGATTGATTTGAAGGACAACAATTTGAAGACTGTTGAGGAAATCATCAGTTTCCAGCATCTCCACAGGCTAGTGTGTCTGAAGCTTTGGTACAACCAGATCGCTTACATTCCCATCCAGATCGGCACCCTGACCAACCTGGAGAGGCTCTATTTAAACCGAAATAAGATCGAGAAGATTCCCAGTCAGCTCTTCTTCTGCCGGAAACTCCGCTTCTTGGACCTAAGTCACAACAACCTGACCAGTATTCCCCCTGACATAGGCTTCCTCCAGAACCTGCAGTACTTCGCTGTCACAGCCAACCGGGTGAGGAAGGAGCTCAGAGGCATAGATGCATGCAGAGATGCGCACGTGCACACACACACATACACACACACACACACACACACACACACACACACACACACACACACACACACACACACACACACCTTAGCATTCCAAGTGAAACAAACACATGGGTTGTGGCTGATCCATGGATCACAGGATATAATTATAAATGTAGGAACATGCTGTTTGCTTTATACCAGCTCATCTATGTGCTCGGGAAACAGTCATACACACAGTTTATTAACTGTTTGGCATGCTGCTGTGGAAATCATGCATTTCTATTACACCCTATGATTCAGAAATAACCTTTGAACTAATAAGATTCACTGACAGTTACTTAAACAACAGTCGACCATCGCTGTCCATACCTCACACGCACACACAAATATCTCTCTCTCTCGCTCTCTCTCTCTCTGTTGTGATTAACCCTATGGTGTGTTCCCCATGCATTTTGACCCAGTTGTGGTCACACACTCAGCACATTATTAAGCTCTCAAAGAAACAGCTTTCTGTTCCTTGTTCTTTCTTTTTTTCCCTCATTTTGCTTTTCTCCTGTCTTATTCTTTCATTTTCTTTCGTGTCTCTCTCTTGTCTGCTTGTTTCTTGAAGGTTTTAATCTTTTATTAGAGTTTGCTGCGTGTTTTTAATTAGTTGTATGATTTGAGGGTGTTCAAAGGTAAAAAAAAAAAATGATACAGCTCATACAGACCTGAACTGAATCTAGATGCGGGTGTGGACCTGGGAGGGTGTGTATGTTTGCATAAAGACGCTGTTGATTCAAATTACCACAGGCTGCATCTGCCGCTGGCAGGACCAGACAGGTTGGTTGGCAAGCACCATGTTTAGCTCACAATGAATGTTCTACTCAATTGGCTGATGAGGTACATTATATGTCCACTGTTCAACCTCATTATTGACTTAATCCTGCTTACTGGTCCTAACTGTCCTGCCCCGGTCACAGGACGGTGTAAGACCGAAAAGTGCTATATAAATAAAATTATTATTATTATTATTATTATTATTAAGATATTTGAGCAAGGAAAAGCAAATGTTTTATAGATACGTATGAATGTGCTATGCATGCACAACTAAATCACAACCGCAGGTTTGAATGAATGTGTCCGTCACTCTTTTCCTTTTTGTCCTCCATAAAATGCATGCTTGACATTAAATAAATGCAAGTGTGCATTTTTGTCAGCGAGTTGCGCCACAGATATCTAAATATTCTTAGTAGAAAAACAGGAAGAGGGGGTAAAGTGAAGCTGCGAAAGACAGTAAAACTGTTAGACATGATACAAATAGTAAAGACAGTCTTTCTTCCCATTACATCTTCTTCCCTTAGTTTACCATCTTTCATTCCTCTTGTGTGTTTGTGTGTCAGACACACACACAGAATGAATACACTTGCTTAAACTGCCCTTAATCTCACAGAACAGCTGCTGAGGGGAGAGTGAGTGAGTGAGTGAGAGAGAGAGAGAGAGAGAGAGAGAAGAAAAGGAGAAGTGAGAAACTGTGCAAGAAATGTGACAACAGCATGATAGGAGCAGAAAATACAGTTTATTTATGAAATACTAAGGAAGAATAATTCTGTCAGCAGCATCAGCATTTTCTCACAGCACAATACACTTACATATAGTCACTGCCAAGAGCTATGGAAGTAGCTATGAAACTCTACTGATGATGCCAGGTGCATTTTTGCTTTTCCACGGCTCAGAGGAAGAAAAGGAAAGATGAAAAGCCAAAAGGAAATGCGTAATGCTTGGAGCGAGACACCATGTCCTGCACTGAGTCATCTTTGTTTAGTAGATCAGTAAGAGTTCAAGGTTATCAAATGATCTGTAGAAAGGACAGTTATGAAATAATGATCAGGCTGTGTTCTCCTGTGTCTGTCACTGGCCGCACTGTCTGGCACTAAAGTGGTATACGTTCATGTACAATCAAATTGTTCTCTTGTGTAGGCGGAGTTATGGGACTAAAATAATCCACACACACACACACACATACACAGAAAGAGAGAGACAAAGAGTACAGTTTATCTTAATCTTTGTTGACCATTGGGAAGATAGACCCTTTCTGCCCTCCACATTTACAACAGATGTAAACATTTACAAATTTACATTTCCTTTTTCATGAAAACGTGCAGATGATAAATTTAGTATGGCCCTAGGTGCAGGAAAAGAAACAGACAAGCAGGGGGCTGGAGTTTGGGGTAGTGGGTGCACTAATGTCTGGGGTTTACTAGTACATTTTCAGTTTGTTGTGCTGCTCCAAGGTTTAGTGTGAGGTATCCAAAGGAACACCCAAACAGAACCGTAAAGGTGAACAGTCTGAGGTACACGCACACACACACTCCTTCTCTCTTACCCTCAGTGTTTTTTTACTGGGTGTGTTTTTCATTCATATGTTTTGAGTTTGTCATGCTGTTGATGTTTTTCTTCTTGAGAAGACGTGTGTGCGTGTGTTTGTATCAGAGCAAACAGGGTGGCATATTTCTGAAAATAGTGTATTTACGAGACCTCTGTCTGCACTTTACACACACACACACACACACACACACACACACACACACACACACACACCACATACACACACATACATTCTCTGTCTTTCTTCTGCACCATTAGCACATTTTGGTCTAAATGAGTTGTGTAATTTGTGTTATTCATCCTGGTGGGCCTTAACTAGCTCCTTATGCTCTCTGTGGTATGTGTGTGTGTGAGAGAGAGTGTGTGAGTACATGATACATGTGCATACACCCGTAATGTTCCTTTCTCCTTGAGAAAAAAGTCTTTTACCATTTCACATGCATGCATAGAGAGCACTCCCACAAAGACATATGGCTGAGTAAAGCAATGGTTCTATAAGAAGGATTGTCCAGTCTATGATTAGCAGCTTTGCTCTTTGTGTAATTGGTTTTACTGTGTATCATGTGTAGAAAGCACTGCATAGTTTCCGAGCAGTTCTGAACCTCTGGCCTCTCCGCCAGTACCCACACATGTAGGTTGACATTCAGGTTGTTTTATCTATGTGCGTGCTTGTACGTGTTTGTGAATATATTTAGGATTGTTTGAGGCTTTTGGACAGAAATAGACAAAACCATTAGCAATAACACATGTAATCAGTTCCCATATAATTAGACAGATATAATTCCAGTTGTTAAAAATATTTTTGTCTCATGCCCTCACCCCCCCCCACTCCCCACCCCCCTTTCCCCATCTGTTTCTCTCTCGTTTCTTCTTCACTCAGATCGAGTCTTTGCCTCCAGACTTGTTTCAGTGTAAGAAACTGCGGACACTGAACTTGGGGAATAACTGTTTAACGGTTTTGCCGTCCCGGTTCGGTGAGCTGACGGGTCTGACCCAGCTGGAGCTTCGGGGAAACCGGTTAGAAGGGTTACCAGTCGAACTGGCCGAATGTCGACTCCTGAAACGATCGGGACTCATCGTGGAGGAAGATCTCTTCAACACACTTCCCACGGAGGTTAAAGAACAACTCTGGAGGGCTGACAAAGAGCAGGCCTGAACAAGAGAGAGGGAGAGATGGAGTAAGGAGTCTGTTTTTGAGGATTTGGCCACACTTTGGTTAAATTTTATATTATCTTTTTTTTTTTTTAAGTTCAGTTGTTTTTTGGTTTTCTTTTATATTATCAAACGAAAGTACAAGGTTGATCCTTGTCAGAGATGAAAAGAAGAGTATAATTGGGTGGAATGTATGATTGAGGGAGAGAGGGAGAGAGAGAGAGAGAGAGTCACGTTTTTGTACTTAAAACTCTGCACGGGAATGAGGAACGATTCTGTGTGAATGTGTCAGTGCCCCCAGTTCTGTTTCTGTCTGCGCACGTACACACTTTCACAGTCACACGCAGTGCAAAGTCCTCTCCTACACTGCCCCCTACAGTCACAGGGTTGCATGTCTGCACCGAGAGATGGAGGACTAAGTGTGTGGACATATCTGAGGAACTGTGGGAGGAGGTGTCAGTTCCACAAACGGCGTTCCTGACTGCCATAACAGTGTGGTTGAACCAGGGTTTTCTTCACCAGGGCAAGGCACCACAAACGTCCGAATCAGCATCCACAAACTCATTAGATCTATAAACAAATCCACACTGTCCTCAAAAATCTACACACAGATTCTCAGAACAACTCCCAATCTACAAAGTATTCAAAACCACATGCACACACACAAAACTCTACATGCAATATAACCAATCCAGGAACTACAGAAAGTGTATAAAAAGAAACACACACAACTACACACTCATTAAAGCCCAGAGAAGCTGAGAAAGCACTCCATTACAGGATTCAGTGCATGGGAGACAAGGAAGAGGTTATACATCACACACTAAGTCAGCAAGGTTGGCGTGTCGGAAGAGGAAGACGATGAAGAGGATTTTTTCTTTACGTATGTGCTTTTTGTTGGATGTCCAAACTGGTCAACTCAAAAAAGGGAATTTATAAAGTGCATTTCAGTGCCCTCCTGGTAATAAATGGCCTTAAACACTCCCTACCCATTAAGGGCAAATGAACAACAGAACAAACTGACCATCTTTGTTTATACTGTTATGATTTTCCAAAAAAAGAGAGAAAAAAACAGTGGTAAAAAATAGAAACTGAAACTGAAAACAAAAATGTACATGTATTTCTGTCTCATACGTTAGGGCATGTGTGTCATACATTAACACACGCGCACGCACACAGGCACACGCACCCCAGAATGATCTCATATGTCAACACGGTCTTCTTTAATTTGCAGATTTTTTTTTTTTTTAAATCTGATTTTTTTTTTCCTTTGAATGAGAGTCTGCTGAGAGGAGTGCATTCACTGTTGTGTGTTAGTATGACAGGCAGTCAGAGCCGGGTTACCCTGTGGCAGGAACAGGCTATGATCCGAGTAGACAGACCCATAGAACCATTGAACATATTGAACACATCTTTAAAATGCAGAGATACATTTGTAGTCTAATACAAACTAAAAAAAAGCACTGCTTTTGCAAGCGGCACCCCTTTCATTATTATTCTTTGCAGACATGTCGTAGAGTTATTCATGCCCACGTCCATTTCATTTCTCATTATAACGGTATGAAAAAGAAGCCATTGTTTCAAAGACAAATTCTCATTTAATGTGCCTAGACAGATTTTCATCTGTTGTCTTATGTACACGCACTGTATGCACTTGTTATTGACAATCTCTCGGTGTGGAGCGCTCCTAGTGGCGTGAAAAATGTATCATCACAGTTATGTTGAACAAACAAACAAACAGGTCATTGATATAAATGCTATCTCTCCATTTCGCTGCGTAACGATCTGTTACGAACTACTGTCATTTTAAACACAGTCGCCAGTATTTTTGTTTGTCTTGTTTCATATATTATGTTTGGAATGTATTTTCTACACGAAGTCAAGCGCGAAAGCTCATCTTTTTGGCATATGGGCTCATTATAACAATTACTTGGGCATTTGTTCCTCAGACGATTTTTCGACTACTGTAATCAGTTTTTCATGTGTTTCACGTGTGTGTGTGTGTGTGTGTGTGTGCGTGCGTGCGTGTGTGCGTGTGTTCCGTCAAATTCGCTAATGTGATCTATAATGCATCCCGGACAACATATATTTGCCGTGTCATTATTGCTTAGGATGGTTCTGACAAGTGTTTCAAACAATGAGCTTAGAAAAGAAAGACCCATTTATAGCCAACGCAAAGTCTTCCACAAGTTGTTTTATCTGACTATTCTTATTCGCTCTAGCAGGAGGTGTGGCGAAGACAGAGGCAACTTTTGCAGTAGGGTGTGTGTGTGTGTGTGTGTGTGTGTGTGTGTGTGTGTGTGTGTGTGTGTATGTATGTGTATGTGTGTATGTGCGTGTGCTTGCTTCCTCTTTGTTCTGTTTTCGTACAGAACTCTTAATCTGCTGTGTATTAATGACAGTATTTGTAGTGTACGGATAGAATGCCGCTACCTTGCATGAGCTGAGTGTAGTGGAAACTCTTTTAGCAGGTTAATCTGTGCATTCAGAGTTCACGGGGAAGTTTGTCCGTGTCATCCAGCCTTATATGTTCTCTCTGTTGGACATTTTGGTAATTTAAAGCCATATGAGTGAAAGAGAGAAATTCTTGATAATCGTTCTTTTGGCGTTGCAGTGACAAATGTTATATGGCGTTTTAACTTTCTCTCAGTTATTTTAAACATTTTAATGTTCACCCCTTTCGCCCCTGCCTTTTACTGAAAAACTTTTTCTGTTGCCAAATTCGAGGATCCGGGGGGTGGTGCACGTAGAGAGATTGCCTGCTTGTAGCCTAACCGATGGCAACGATTACATCAACACGAACGGAATGTGTGTATTGCTCGTGCTCTTTTATACTGCTCTGACGTTGACTTATAATAAACTAAAACATATTAACACTAAACTGACGTCTGTATGCATTTTTGGATGTAGTAGTTAAAATACCCGCCCAAAGACCCCGGGTGATCATTCACATTGGGAAGGAAAAACTTTCTTGGGCTGTAAATCGTAAGAAACTTGGAGTCGGAGGGGAAGGTCTTTTGATTTGAGAAGCACCCCACCTGCAAACCCCTTGTAAAATCTTAAAAATTAGAGGATTTGGATACTTTATAGTTAATTTGGAGAATTAATAGGGAAAACTCAGAAGACATAAAAAGGATGAGGATGATGGTAATTGTGAAAGAGCAGCGAAGGTGTGTGTTAATCACCGACGAGTTTTAATTATTCATTGACGTACTGTGCATTGATATTACCCACAACGCATGCAGGAATGGCGATAACCTGCAAATGAGATTACAGTACTGTAATCCCGATGGATTCACTTTTATGCAATCCAGGTTCATGTCTCCCTGAAAAAGTCTGTTACAGTCCTTTAGTTAATTTCGTTCGTCAGTTCTAAATTTTAACACCATAACGGTTTTCTCTGACTCAACTAAAAGAGGTCAAATTCCAAAATCCGGTTATTGCACCACCAGGGTTACACTTTAATCGAGATTGACATGTTGAAATCACATGGTACTTCGATGATAGTAGAGCGCAGGGGCAGTGTGTGAGTACCCGGATGAAAAATCAGACGCTTCTCTGTGCGTCAAAAGCATGGATGTACTAAAGGAGCAAGACGTTCAAAAGGTGAGGAACTTTTCATAAATATGTTTATGCAGGGGTTTGTCAACAGAATACGTAGACTAATATTGAGAACTCCATGTTCAAATTCCGTGGCTATAGTGCTACTGTAATGTTTGTGAAAAAATAGCTTCCATAAAATAAAACAGTATAATTTGTCTACATGACAGTAATTGTTCTTACTTATCGGGCAACAAAACAATATATTTAGCCATCTCCTCGAAATAATACATGCATGTTTAGACGACAGACAGTCTGCATGCTCGTATAGCTCGGTCGAACGTTTGTTGCATAATTTGAGTTGGATCTGAAAAAAAGACACCGTCTCACAATTTTAGAAGGTCTAAAGTTTTGTCGTTTAGAATTAAATAATATATAGGTTATTGAGTGAATATTTTGTCGTTCACACATAAGCAGATGAATGAACTGGACGATTCCCGGGGAGGTTTGATCTCAAAATGTTAATAAATTTGTCACTGGAAAGCGTTGTGGATTTGATTGACAGTATTGGGAGGAGGGATACCTCGTCCTCGAGGGCCTTCTCACACCAGCGGAATGTGACGCGCTCCGTCAAAGGATGAGCGAGATTATAGAACGGATGGACGTTCCAGAACACTGCCGGATTCAGTTTTCCACCGACCACGACGAGCAGTTGAAGACGCAGGTAATATGGGAGTATGAAAACAGTTGTAGCTGATAACACTGTAAATCAAATAAGTTGTGAATACAAACTTTTGTCAGCATATGTGAATTCATATTACCTTTTTCATGCTTCCGAATATTTTACTTCTAAAGATGCAGGTAAGAATGCTTTTCAGGTGTTGTAAGTTTCTTCTGTCACGCTTGCCAAGTTTTGTAATAAATTACCTCCAGGCTGTACCATAGACCTCCCTCTGTTCCCCTTGTTTTGTGATGGTGATATGCAGGGTGCTTTTGTAGTGACTGGTGTCAGTTTGATACTGTAAGGTTACTGAGAGAGCAGTAAATCTAAAAATTCCTGAAACATGCATACATTACCAAAATAGACTGGGTAGTATCCAGTCGGAGAGCTACCTGGCCTGGAGATCTATTGTGTAAACTACACACATACCCAGAGAGAAATAGCATTTCAATAGTAAAATTACAGGTTTAGGAGCAGATGATAGCACACAAATCTTTAAAGGTACCATGCACACTCAAATACACTTCAGCAGAATCAGAACATCCAAACTATTATTTGAATGGAAAATTAATATGTTATCTGTTTAATTAATGCATGCCACTTCAACCTCATGCTATGTGATTGTGTGAGTAAATAAATACAAACCAAATCAAAACACAATGCTTAAAGGTTTGTCCTCCCAATGAGAACAACATTAATTTCTTCACTCATCTGGCATTCGCATTGTTTTTAAGCCTTGTTTGTCCTCACTTATAAACGAAAGTGAAGGTGAGTGATCTCCTGACCAGTCACAGAGAAATCTATTCTATGCACCAAAAGCCCTGTAATGTACTCCTGTACAGCTACCCCTGTCTCTTAATGCATTGTCAGATATTCAGTTTGTTCAGACTTTGATCCTTGAGACCCACCCCTATCCCCACCCCCAGTCAAACTGTGAGATGTCATCACACGTTTCTGTTCCTGTCATTTGTCTTGTCTCCAGGGCAATGCAGACTATTTTATTACAAGTGGGGACAAGATCCGCTTCTTTTTTGAGAAGGGAGTTTTTGATGAAAAAGGTATGTATAGTCAGCTCTGTACGTTTTAATGAGTAGCGTGATTAATGTTTTTTTTTGTGAGTAATTTTCTAATCACGATGTGGTTTTTTTTTTCCTGTTTTCAGGTGATTTCGTTGTGCCAAGAGAACGTTCGCTCAACAAAGTAGGACATGGTGAGTGTTTCTGATTCCACCATCTTTGTCGTTCCTCTCCTCTCATCACCTGCCCTCCGTTCTTTTTCTCCTCCTCCTTTACTCTTTTCATAGGGCATTTCACCCATGATGAAACTGCTGTAGATATGTAATGGTTTACCTGTGTAAATTGCATCTGTGTTTGAGTACATATGCATTTCATCTATGGTCCTGTACCATTGCGCTGACTGTGTGTGTTGTTAATCTGTAGTGCTGTAACATTTTACTGACTCTGTATGTGTGTGTTTGTATGTATGCGTGTGCATGCGTGCGCATGGCTTTGTGTTTTCCCTCTTAGCTCTCCATGCCCATGAGCCTCTGTATAAAGCCATTACTCATTCACCCAAAGTCCAGGTAAGAGGCCTTGACCTCTGAACTCATTCACTGTGACCTCCGGCTCTTCACCATTTGACCCTAAAGCTTTGGCAGAGGGGACTGTAACACCTGGAGCTGTCAATGTTCATGTTTGTCATGGAACCACTGTGATAAGATCTTTTCTCTTTACAACCCTGCTCTCTCTCTCCTGTGTGTGTGTGTGTGTGTGTGTGTTCTCTCTCATAACATAGAGTATAGCAAAGAAGCTGGACCTTATTAATCCTGTGATCCTTCAGAGCATGTACATATTCAAGGTATTGAAAAAAAAAGAGCGTGTCTCTGTGTAGTATCAAAATTAGATGAGGCAATTATGAACCTCAGGAAAACCACCCTCATATTTCTACTGTTGTATCATTGATACTAGATATTAATTGTTTGATTAGTGAGGGAGACTTTGAGCTCATCCTATCATTGATTTTATGACTGTTCTGTTTTGTAGCAACCTGACATTGGCGGAGAGGGTAAGACAACAGGACCAGATAGAAATACAGACAAGCATCAAATTAAAAGGCTCTCTCATTCACTCTTTGCCTTCCTATGATCTTCATTTGAGTAGACCCACTTTAATTTTTGGAAATTACTTATTTGGAAATTAGTTATAACAGATTGTTGTAGAAAGTAGTACACAGTGCACACCGAAAAGTAGAGATACTTAACAGTTTTAACATTTTAAGTTCAGTATTGAAAAAACAAAGCTAACAAAAATAAACGTAGCTGCTCTAAAATGAACAGAATTACTGTAGTCTTAACTGCATTAGACTAGGCCAAAATAAACTAAATAAATTCTGTGTGTGTGTGTGTGTGTATGTGTGTGTGTGTGTGTGTGTGCGTGCATGTGCGTGCACGTGTGAACTACAGTAACCCCTCACCAGGATGCGACTTTCCTGTATACTGAGCCCTTGGGGAGAGTGATGGGTGTATGGATTGCTCTAGAGGACGCCACACTGGACAATGGCTGCCTGTGGTTCATCCCAGGCTCACACAAGAGTATGTATCAAGAACAGTCACTTACACCATGGTCATGCAAGAGTATGTATCACGCATACATACGCACTCATATATACCACATTCACAAATAGCATCTATGAGACGGCACTCACACACACATGGGTACGCTATGTTCATGCCACGGTTAGAGCATAAAACACAAACACATGTACACTAATTGTTGTTTTATGCTTGTGTGTTTGTGTGTGTCAGGTGGAATCACCAGACGGATGGTCCGTACTCCCAAGGGCACCTTCCCGCTCACTGACTTTGTGGGCAGAGAGCAAAATTACGACGAGAAACTTTTCATACCTGCCCCTGTCAAAAAAGGTGTGTGTGTTTGAGCAGTACTGAATAGTGCTCTGTGCGTAATGCAGACGGTGTGACCTTTGCGCATGTCTGTCAGTGGATGTTCATCAGATCAGCCTTGTTTGTCCCTCATCTCAGATCAAAGCCTCAGGGTCAGAGGTCAAACTTGGCTCTCAATATGAAATTCATTCACATGACCACTTTTCACTGTGTTTGAGATAGTATTGTGTATAGCAATAGCGATGCGTATATGCACTCTTCGACTATGTGTTTGAACAGTAGGTTTGAGTGGAGTTTGTATTCGAATGTGTGTTCATCTGTCATGGGTTTGAATTGTATTTGTATTTGACAATGCTTACTTAATTTGTACTGAGGTTTTGTGTATAATTTACCATACATTGATCATATGTTCAAGTCATATGTTAATTTGTCTGTGTTGATTGTTGGGCAGTGTGTAATTGACAGTTTGTTCACCATGTGTTTTAGGTGGTTTGTGTACATGATTATGTGTTGATTGAGCCTTCAGGTGGAGCAGTTCTGATTCATGGTGAAGTGGTCCACCGCAGTGCTGAAAACACATCTGCCTCCTCACGTCACGTCTACACATTTCACATCATGGAGTCTCACAACACATGCTGGAGCCCTGAGAACTGGTGAGAGAGCAAAGCACTGTGGGTAGTGTAGGCAAAGGCGATGGGACTTTGACATCACCATGAGTAAATGTTATGTAGGCCTTTTGAGCTCTTTTGAGTAACAAATACTATTAGAATTTTGACCGTAAATTACAGTGCTCCAGTGGTCCATTGATGTAGTGAGTGCAAATAGTACAGATAATGTATACTGAATGTATTTTAGTTCTTTCACAATATAATGTTTCCATTCCTCCTTCTATCTCTTCTTTCTTTATCAGGCTTCAGCCAACAGAGCAGCTGCCCTTTCCTTGCCTGTACACCTAAAAGATCTGGATCAGAACCCAACAACTTAAACAACTAACCCAGCTGAACACAAACATTAGCCCAACAACTAAAGGGTGTCTTCATCAAGCTCTAACTTTTGATTTTTTTAATATGAAACCCTTGCCCATCAAGGAGACGTTTTAGCTGACACATATGAAATGAATGAGTTCAGAGTTAAAAAAAAGAAAAAACTCATTGACCAAACATGTGGACCAAAAACAAAAACAAACCAAAACCTCCTGACCTGGTCCTGCGATCATTTGTTGCATGCATGCTTCCCTAAGACACTACAGTAGTAATAAAACTACAAAAATTGTTTTGAAGACTCTGTTTTCCTCTGATTTGTTTACATCAACCTGGGATATCAATTATTGTATGCATGCTTTCGTCAATCACTTATTGTATGCATGCTTCCCTAAGACACTACAGTAGTAATAAAACTACAAAAATTGTTTTGAAGACTCTGTTTTCCTCTGATTTGTTCACATCAACCTGGGAACATTTTCAGTATTGATACAACAATAATGTCCGGCTGGTTACTGCTTTAAAGAGTAAAGTCCCTAGCCCTCCAGTACAGATAGAGAGTAGACAGATTGCATATTTAATTTTCAGCTAGAGCAGGGGATGTGTGTCATGGTGGTAGTGTAGGGTTTGGGTTTGTAGACAGTATGTAGTCTGTTAAGTATTCATTCACCAAGTTTATACCCTCCAACTCAAACCGAGGATCCAGTAGATCCAAAAAGAGTAACTTGATTAGTTGAATGAGTGCGTGTGTGTGTGTGGTGGAAAAAACAAGGTAGTGCTCAGCATGTATATTTTAAGAGCTGAGTGAATGCATTAACTGCAGAGACACATTATCCATGCAAGTGTGTATGCATGGATATAAACAGCAACCACTGCTGCACTGGATGTGTCTGTGAGGAAAAGTGTGAGTGAGAGCATAAGACCTGGCTTTGACTATGTACACAAACCAGTGTATGAAAGAATGAGATTACTTTCTGTGACGCCTATTTTCATAAACCAGACAAACAAATGTATGAGACAGTGTGCAGTGTGCAGTATGCAGCCTTCAATAGCAAAAAAAGTTTATTTTTGCTTTCAAGACATTCTGGTTTAACATTTCTCTATAGAAAAGCACAACATGCCACTGTCAATTAAGAGTAAAAAAAAAAGAAAGAAATTGAACTGAATTTACATCACCACTGTTTGAAGTTCAGAAATGACCAGTTTACACCAAGTAAGTCTTACTCAACTGAAACTGCTTTTGTCCAAGAACAGCCTGCAAATTTACCTCAATACAAATTAAAAAGAGAAAAAAAACAGCCTTAAAATCTTAACCTAAAATCTTGGAAGATGTTGTTCTTTGGCAGAAAATACATGACTCTGACAATGGGAACATCTGATCCAATGATTAGTGCAATGAAGGCACCAATCATTAATCTTTCGTGTTTTGTCTTTTTTAGTTTTTTTTTGTTGTTGCTGTAAAACACCTCTTACGATGGAGGACCCATGCACTGTCCACCGAGATAGCGGAGTATGAATATGTAAATCATTTCCTAAGCATTGGGCATGAGACGTTTCATTATAATAGTAAAATATGGTGCAGAATGTGTTCCAAAATTGTATTTCTGTTATCGTACTGTCAGGAATGCAAGATGAACAAACTGATGCCTAAAAAAAAAAAAAAACGAGTAGTGTTACAGTAAAAAAAAAAAAAATTACCTATTTACATAACACCATTAGGGCATTAACATTCAAGCTGATATAGACCAGCAGTCATTTACTTTTTCCAATGAGACTGTCTACAAAACACCAGAAGTGGAAGAAAATGAAGAACAGAAGGAAGTAGCTGTTCATTTTCAAAAAACACAATTAAACAGCAGAAAATACTTTTAAGTAGCATCAAACATAATTCATTTTCACCCGGAACTCTGCAAACCAGGGAAAAACATCTCAAATAGTAAAAAAAAAAAAAAACCTAAACAAAAAAAAATTATTCTCAGAATGCACAACAAATTCAACAAAGCTAACATCATCTGTGGTTACCATGACAGCCACTGTATGTAAAGCTTTCAGAAGTCATTAGCAACCAACGAGCAGACAACAGACCTCAGTCAAATATCATGAATAAATTATTACACGAGTAAAGACGGAAAAACATATGTTCAAAAAATAAATAAATGTGTCTTTGATATTTAAAATCTGTAGGACTAAAACAAAACCTTGACATTTGTACAATTTTATGCAATTTAAAAAAAGTTTCACATCAGATTTGGGGGATTTGCAATTACACTGCAGGAAGGTGAACAGCGGGAAAAATGTTCAGGGTGATTTGACACAACGAGCGGCTGTCGCTCCATAAACAGAACTGAGGACATCCTACCTTCATCTTTACCATCTGCTTGCTTCTTCTGTCAGAGATTTTCTCACAGATTGTCTATAAAGTGTTGTGTGTTTTCTAATTTCATGCCTGCAACACCACAACATGGATGAGAGTTTATCATCCCATAATGTCAGAGATGAACTCCTACAGGACCCATGCAGATTATTTGCAATACTACTGTACAGTACAGGATGCAAGGTATATACGTTAAGGCAAACATGATAAGCTCTCAGTCTTATGTATTGCATTATAAAGGCAGACATTGTGTACATTGTTCCTAACAGGAGAGATTTATGATTTCATGCTTAAAGAATACTTACAAAAGTCCATGTTGTGTTCTTCAAAGGCTGAACTAATGTATGCCTTCTTCATGTATACCAGCAGAAAACAACCAAAAAAGAAAGAAGGAAAGAAAGAAAACAAAACAAACAGCAAAATCAGCCAACGATAGTTCCAATGTAGAATGTGCCTGGGGCGGTGGTCTATGGGTGTCTGTCCAGCAGCTTTTGATGTAACAGATGAAGCCATTTTGTTCCCTTTTCCCTGAGGCAAGGCGAATAATCCTTTCCTCTCATCTATGACAGAGGACACTAGGACCCTCAGTGTGTGTGTGTGTGTGTGTGTGTATGGAAGTACAAGAGCCCCTTGCAATTTCACTTGTCATGCCCAAATATACATACACAAAGAACAAACAGAAAATTTAAGGATTTTTTTTATATAAAAATAAACAAAGAAACAAAAAAGAGAATCTTTATGTAAACAAGAGAAACGTGTTTCAACAAAGCAGCCAAAAGATTCGTTTTATGATTTAAAGGACAGTATACTGAACCGTAAAAATAGTGTGTTTTACTATATGTGAAAGGGGGAATTATATCTACTACATCAGTGAATTTCTCATTAAAATTACTCACTACAGTCAAACTACAGGTGACAATCAAGCATCTCACTTTTTTTTTCTATTTGATAATTTAAAGTCTGTAACTATTTAGAGGGGGCTTCTATCTGTGTTTTCTGGAACACAAAACAAACAAACAAAACAGGCTGGCCTGTAATTCAGCCAGTTAATCTCAAGTCACACGTCATCTGAACACACACACTTAACTTTCACAGGTCTGAAGAGTTCACAGTGAGTGTGTGTGTGCGCTGATACTAGTATTGGCATGTGTTCTGTCAGAGCAAAAACAGAATGTACAGGTATAGAGGCAGCAGCAGGTTGTCTATTTGCGAGGTGTACGCCTCCAACATGGCCACAATGGTAATTGATCCCACAATCCACGAATAGCTGGCATTAAGGTTGATGTTGCCGTCAGCAATCAGGAACAATGCCACGCCGATAATCTGCGCAAACACAGAGGTTGCCGTACCTTCCAGTGTCTTCTTGGTACCCGGCCAGCGAATCTCACCCACCGAGCTCCCAAAAATGGAGGCTACCGTATCCCCAACACCAACAGCCAACACCCCTGCATAGGGTACTAACCCAGCTGCCCCCTTTAGTCCACCTTTTGGAATACAGGGTCCTGGAGACAGCCAAATGGGCAATGAAAGGCCCAAAAGCAGGTAGATATGTGTAAGGATGAGTGGCCCAGAATCTCTCTCGTCCAAGAACAGTGTGAGGAGCTGTCTAAGGACCGTTCCTAATGGTCGAATCCGGAAAAAACGCACTAGCTCCAGGAACAGGAATGCTGCCAGGCACACGACGGCAGCCAGATGGAGCAAAGGACGATCCAATGCCAGCCCGGGGGCAAAGGTAAACACTGCGAGCAGGTGGAAGTACTTTCGCACTGTTGTTGACGCCTGGTACTTCTTGCTGCCGGCTGAACGTTGGCGGTTCTGCTGAATCACCACGGCGACCGCAAATAGCACCAGGGCGGTCCAGTATCCTAGCAACCAGAGGCGGGTGTTGGTAAGAGTGAGGAAGTGCAGCAGCCAAGCAACAGGATGGTGCTGTGTGAGGAAGGATAGCCACGGCAACAACACACCGAGTGCCAACACTGCTGTCAGGGTGTGAAATAGCAGAGATGCTGCCCATGTCTCTGATTCCATGAAGAGGAATAGGATAGTGAAGAAGATGCCAAGGAGCACAAAACCCACCACTGCCACAGGCAGGAAGAACTGCAGTGGCTCTGCCTGGACTCCAGATCCACCTGAACTCAGAGATCGCTTGATCAGCTGGTTCACGATGAAGCTCAGCCCCCCAAGGATGAGGAGGGCTTCTCCAGGTGTGAAGCAGCGCGGCAGGAGGTAGAGAAGGATGAGACTCATATAGACGAAGATCAGCAGGACTTCCAGAACCTCGATCACCTCCGAGACAGTCAGAGTCTGTTTGGTACAATACAGGATGGCACTGCCCGCGATGCCAGCCACCACACAGGTATTAGTGGGCACTGGACGGGTGATGCCCAGTGCAATCAGTGACAGGAATAGTGCCAACATCATACCCGTCACTGTGATCACCATGGCGAAACGCTCAAAGTGTACATTGCCAACGGCCACGCAGCGACTATGCAACGCAAGGCCCAGGAGGGGCAGGACCATACTGGCAGGCAGAACTCCGCTGTTGGCAGCAGGCCGGAACTGGAAGACCGCAGCACCAGTGCGAATGAGCCGGTCCCATTTGTGCTGGACGTAGAAGGCCTGGATGGCCAATGCCACACAGCACCATGAGAGCTGATTCCACACTGCCACATGGACACAGAGAACGACAGAGAAGACGACCAATGACTCAACCAGCACTGGATCTATCTGCATGGCTGCTTCAGATATCGAGAGAAAAAGTGTGTGTGATAGAGAAAGAGAGAGGGAGAGGGAAAGAGAGGTCAGGGATTCAGGTCTCTAACAGAACTGAGTTCAAATTCTGTTAGAATCTCCCTGGCGTACACATTATCCACATTCAATCCCTCCTGCTCAACAGTTCTTTCACCTGAAAGAGAAAGAGAGAGAGAGAATAAGCAAAACTAAGAGGTCTAGTCATCATTTAGTACCAGAGCATATGTTTATAAATCTTGCTTTGCATATCACATAACATTTTTGAACATAAACATACATTCTCGTCATACTATTTCCAACTTAAATTTCCATCACCTTGATAAAAACAAACAAGATAATTACTGCCTTTGATTAGTTTCAAAATCTGCATCCACATACAAGAATAAGGCAAATGTTCAGTGGGTCTATCTTGTCAGATATATTGCGGAACATTAACAGAAGCCTGTTGTAATTATCAGCGACTTGTGAAATCAGACAGCAAGTACCAATGAACTCTTAACCACAGTGAACTTTAGACACAGTAACTAAAAGAACAAAAATGTTCTCTTGACTCAGAACGCCTCAGTTAATGTAGTTGGATTTTGAGAAGGAAATGGGGAAGAGAAGGAATGTGAGAGTGAGAGAGAGAGAGAGAGAGAGAGAGAGAGAGAGAGAGAGAGAGAGAAAATGTATCATTGTGTTATTATGTATGATGTGGTAACTGCTCAACACTTCAATTGGTAGCACGCTACATCTGTAGCGGCCTGACGTTTGTATTTTATTTCACTGTTCTGTTTTGCGAGACATACTGCGGTTCTTACGTTTGGGACATTGATTAATGTACTGAAGATCATAATACGTTATTGACTCCCCAATACATAAAGCACTGTTAATTATCACTACGGAGCTCGCCACCGAACGGCGAGCCTTTCCCCTTTCAATCAATAGTGCCGAAAAACCTGCGACAAAGAATCGTAATGTATATTAGGCAGAGAACTGACCGTGCCGGAAAATGCTGTGGGCTACTAGAGTGTAAAGCATTATAAAATTTAAGAATATTATTTAACTTACCAAAGCTGGACTCGCTTAGATGTCTTAGTTATTAAAATGGAAAGAACAGTCTCTCTGACATTCGAGCTTACTGCGACTACCTCAGGTCAGCTGTCAGATCTCACAGCCTGTGAGGCGGCCATGTTAAAGAGACAGGTCACATGGTACGTTTTCAAACGTGTTATTACAAATTGGAGACTGTTGCTAAATTTGATATTATACATTTTAAAATTAATTTTTATAGAAACATTTACTGTGATATATGTAATTATACATTCATATTCACAATTTGCGGTCGCCTTTGCTGTAAATACCTCCCCCAAACACTCTGATCATGTGTCGGAGTACAGTGAGGTCACAAGTCACGTGTCGAGGAAAGATGGCGGACGCGGGGTTGTGTGTCAGGTAAATGAAAGAAAAAAACTTTTAGTTGTTTTTTTTAAGATAATGAATGCGAAACATGTGGCATAAATACGTCAACTGTTACTGTTAGTTAGTTTTTAAATTTTATACCGTTACATAACGTATCGCAGCGCTGGAGAGAAATTTGTATAATTTAAGAGAATGTGTGTGCACAATGTGGAGGGAACGTGTTGCGAGCGGTATTTGAATAGCTTGCTAACGCTAGCATCACTGTTATTACAGCCGTTAGGCGAAACAAATGTGGATTCAGTGCAAGATTTACAGCTTAACTATTTGTATCACAGTGCTTGGCCGAATAAATGATGTTCTTCATTTAGAGTGCTAATGTAATACATAATTGTCTGGTCAGTGACAAACATACTAATAGCTAAGTTATGGTAAACATGAACGTCAGCAAGTTAACTTTACTACTGGTCGGCAAGGAATTAAATCATCAGCTGAAGTTTGGCCGTTTCTGCACTGATGACTACCACCTACTTATAAAACTATTAACCGTCTGTGCTGAGTGGTCTTTGTTTTCGGCTGCTGGCTGTGTTGCCAGGCATAGCATTGTTACAAATCGTGAAATCGTCGCTGCAGGACCGGCAGAGGTGATGTTGACAGTAGGAAACCGACAGTAGCATTGAACGAGATCTCTCCTCCCTTTTACATATGTAATAACAATCTTTTTTCAGGAGCAGTCGAGAGTTATGGACCATCTTGTTGGGAAGATCTGCATTGAGGGAACCGGTAAGTAATAACAAAATAAGATGTTCCTGAGATTGCTTTGCGTTACGAAATATATTTTTTCCTCTGTTACTCCTTATGACTAGTTGTTATGTACCTGCTCCACTGCGAATGAACGAGGTTGTTTGTTGTATGTTTTGTACCTTAATTAACAGATTTTACTTCTCTGCCTTGCTTGAGAGTGATGGTGATGTCTATTGAGCTAAAGTTTATTAACATTTTAAAAAGCTTAAAAACGTGTTTCTTGAAATGAAGTTGTTATGCTTTTCTCTGCGCTGTGTTAAAGGTCCAGATTGAGGCTGAACTTGACAGAAACTATGAGAGACTATTGCAGGGCCTCTCCTACTACAAACCACCCAGGTCAGACATACTGCCTAAAATTTGAAATTCAAAATATGAAGTAAAAAATTTTTTTGTATTTCATAGCTAAGATAATATTTAACTAATTCAGTGAACTGTTTATGGTATGTATTTCTATATGTTTGTTTATTCGAATTGTTCTGCAATTTAATGGTCTGATATTGTGTCTTTGTGTGTAGTGTGGCTTCTGCAGATGCACTAAAGGCAGATAAGAAAGTGGTTCAGACTCTGAAAGACTTTGGCCTGAGGATAAGTAAACTACTGGTCAGTTTCAGTCTTATAACACATACACACAGTCTACACTGCACTCACATACACACACACACAAAGTGTTTCATTCACATAAGTCACACAGTCCCTCTTTATGACAAATCGAACACACATACACCCTGAGGGAGAGTGTTATGAGTAATGTACTGGTGTGCTTCTGCTGATGTTCATGGTTTGTGTCTAACAGGGTCTGGATGAGCAGCAGAGTGTTCAGATCTTACAGTGTTACCTCCAGGAGGATTACAGAGGAACACGCAACACACTTAAGGTACAGACGCACTCTCTGTGTGTGTGTGTGTGTGTGTGTGTGTGTGTTGGGAGAGCTGTGACTGTATACTACAGAGACTGTTTCATGCAGTGAAATGCTTTTGAGAGAACAATACTGACAACCATTGTGTGTGTGTGTGATCAGTCTGTATTGCAGGATGAGAGACAGAGTCAAGCCCTTCTGCTAAAGGTGAGATTTTTTTTTTCTCTCTGTGTATACTCATCCATTTACCAGAGGAGAGTGAATGCAAGTTCATTTTGTGTGTGTGCTCTCTTTTGTTAGATCGTGGAGTATTACTATGAGGAAAGGGTGTGTCTTCTGCGCTGTGTCCTCCTCTTGCTCACCTACTTTCAGGATGAGAGGCATCCCTATCGGGTAAGGGCCTGCAGCCATCTGATTGGTTAATTGCAACAAGTGCGCAGGGAGTCTACATGTTCATTCTTCATTGGATGTTTGTTATCCCTCAGGCTGAGTTTTCTAACTGTGTGACAAAACTGGAGAAGGATTTGGTGTCTAACTATCAGCAACAATTTGAAGCTCTGTTTAAAGCTGAAGCTCCCACATGGGAAACACATGGCAACCTTATGGTGAGGATGTACACACACACACACACACACATATATACATACATATATGCAGTAGCACACATACATATACTCACACATGAGAGGAAACTGATACCATCATTCATGCTTCCTGAAAGTACCAGGTTATTTATGCTAAACATAAGAGAAGACAAAAGATTTGTTCAAGGTGTTTCTTTTCAAACCGGTAACCTCCAGCTTTTGTTGCCCCTGTAGACAGAGAGGCAGGTTTGTCGGTGGTTGGTACAGTGTTTGAGAGAACAGGCTCTGCTGCTGGAGGTTCTCTTTCTATACTACGCCTACTTTGAGATGCCGCCCTCTGACCTTCTGACCTTTACACGCCTGTTTAAAGAACAAGGCTTCGGCCAGCGGCAAACCAACAGACACCTGATCGACAAGAGCATGGACACGCTGGTTGACCGCATCGGGTTAGTTTACTACAATTTATATAGCCGTTTCTGACTAATCCCTTGTGGATTTTATAACTGTAATGAAGGCACGCGCAATATATCGGGAGACCACACAAAATCTTGCTTCGTATCCGTTTTTTGAATTTGAATGTGTGTATGTCTTTGTTGTAGGTACTTTAGTTCTCTCATCCTGGTTGAAGGGATGGACATTGATTTCCTGCATAAATGTGCGTTAGAGGATCACCCAGAGCAACACCAGTTCTACAACACACAAGACATAAGCAAGGTAACACCCACCAATCAGAAACATTACCCATTCATTTAAAACACACAATGGATTGTGCTCGTTCACGGTGCAGTCACAGTGTCCTTTACTGTCTCACAAATCAGTCACAATGCACTGTCTTCACGCACCAACCAAACAGATCAGAACTAAGAAGGTGACTGCCCCATTACACTGATGTGAAATGCTACATGTTACAGTTTATGCTCTGTACCCTTGTCTCTGCTGGGGATATAAACACAGATACAAGGATTTGTAAGTGCATACTGGGCAGGGATTAAAGAAAATGTTTTTGACTGCTCTTAAATATTGATTGCACACCTTACTTCTCACAGTTAATTTCATATATAAATGCTGGTTGAAGTAATGAGGCTATAATATTCTTATGGTACTAGACCATTTAGGAATGTTTAAAATTGTATTCTTTAAGAGTGTCTAGGTTGCATATCATTGTGAACAGTGTCAGGCTCTACCATTTCTGTGTCTATTTGCAGGAGATGGACCAGTTGTTGTTGACATTTGGTGACATCTCTCATCACGGACCAGTTCTGTTGGGCTGGGTTCTGATCCGTCACACACTCAGTCCAGATGAGGCTGGTTCTGTGGTCCGCAGAATTGGTCACACGACGCTTCAGCTTCAAGTCTTCCAGTACCTCACACAGATGCTTCAGGGTCTGGGCAGTTCCAGCAACAATGTAAGAATAACTCACACACCACATTTACTGACGTCATAAGATTTTTCTCTGTGAAAATGTGTAACAACGTAAGAATAACTTGCACACCACATTTACTGACGTCATAAGATTTTTCTCTGTGAAAATGTGTACCTCTGATATTGGCTTAACACTCTAAAAAACACAGCAGAGCACAGGTCACACTGGAATGCTGCTCTGGCAAAATTGTGTCGGCACTCAAAAATACACATATTTACTTTTGGGTGACGTGGGATTGAAGTGTAATTTTTTCTAAATACACAAGAATTACTTTATTATACATGAAGTGTTAAAGCCCTAAAGTTGGAATTAAAGCTCTAACTAAACTAAAGATTAATATTTTACACAGCATGGAAAGATTACCAGAGATAATGAGCCAGTACTTTTCGGTGGTGGTGGTGTTGCGGTATTTCAGATACAGTATGTGTTTGAACTAAGTGTTTGTGTAGCTTTTTTAAAAAATGTTGTATGAATGTTTTTTCTCTCTCTAGTGCACGGCTAGTACAGCACGGATGTGTATCTATGGACTCCTCTCTTTTGTCATCACCTCTTTTGAAGAGGATACATTGGGCAGTCAGCAGGTAATCCGGCCAGATGTCTTTCCCCCTGTTTACGGACAGAACCAAAATCAAACCTAACACGTTTAGACCGTACAAAACATCTGCAGATCATATCTAAAAAAAACAAAAGCCTGTAAAGCCAGTCAGACTCCATCAGACACTATCAAAACCACATGAGACCATAATCAAACTACGTAGTACCTGTAACACCCATCCTATCAACTGGAATACGTTTTGCCAAAACATTTAAACGTTTGCAGAGCCACATCAGTAGGAAGGTGATTGAGTTGAAAGTTGAAATGTCTTGTGATAAAAAAAAAACAAAACAACAGCAACAAACAAAAAAGACCCTTCAAACTACTTTTAGATAGCACTCAGTCCACAGCAGACACTAAACCACACCATAGACTGTTACCTGTTTTGAAGCCTATCAATCTGTGCTCAGCCCAAGTGTGTCGTGAACCCGATGAACTGGACTGACTGAGTTGTGTCTATGTTTATGTAGCACCTGATCAATGCCGCCTGTGAGGTCCTCACGGCCCCCAGCCTGGCCGAACTCTTCTGGGAGTCGGTGAGTGTCAGCCAGCAGACGACACATACTCTCTCAGCGTTCAGATTATTCTTTATGTAACCCACATTCACTGCTAAAAACATCTAACCTACTTAAGCAGTTGTAACCAAAGATCTTTGACACCTGTGATGTTTTTTTTTTTTTCCTCTCAGAAGCCAAACATGGGCTTGGGGATGATTCTGGACAGTGCTATGGGTGTGTTCCCACACAGAATAGGCCCTCTACTCCAGCTACTGACAGCTCTGCTCTCAGACAAGTCTACTGCTAAGAGGGTAAAGTCACACAGCAGTTCCTTTTGACACTCTACGCACATAACATTGGAATAGCCTGACCTGAAATTCCCCCCTCTTCTCTCGGTTGCTCTCTCTCAGGTGTACATGTTCTTGGATAAGATGTCTTTTTACACTGAGGTCTACAAACACAAACCCAATGACATTCTATCCCGAGATGACGAAACCTTATGGAGGAGACAGGCACCCAAACTCCTTTACCCTCTTGGTGTGTTTGTGTTTGAATTCATTGTATTTCAATTTTTCACAACAAGCCATTTTCAGTAAATGAATTTCTATCATTTTAAAAGTTGTCTGGAAAGCTGTGATAGTCTACAAGTATGTTTTCCAAGTGTTTAATGTATTTACTCTCTCTTTCTCTTACTCTCTCTCTCTCTCACTCTCTTTCTCTCTCTCTCTGTCTGTCTGTGCAGGTGCTGGTCAGACTAACTTGCGGATGCCTCAGGGTTGTCTGGGCCAGGTGTGTATGGGTGAACAGGGTTACGTGGTGCGATGGGATTACTCCTACAGCTCCTGGACACTTTTCACCTGTGAAATAGAGATGCTCCTGCACGTGGTCTCCACTGCAGGTATGGACATACGCTTTACACTCACATGTACCTGTACACACAGACACACATATGTACGCTCACCACTGAGACATACCGATAGAGTACAATCTCTGTGGGAGTACGGATCATTTCCTTAGGGCGGTTAAACCGCTCTAACCACCCAGCCCTAGCTGTAGTGTGAGAGAGTGAAGTTCATGCAGCATGTGCTCCAAAATACTACGAACAAAGACGGCGTGTGTATGAGGTGATTGTGTGTTTGTCTTACAGACGTACTGGTTCACTGTGAGAGGGTAAAGCCCATATTAGACCTGCTCCATAAGATCATTAGCACTGACTGGACTGTCTCTGACTGCCTGTTACCACTGACCTCACGCATCTACATGCTGCTGCAGAGGTAAGTCTCTGACACAGGTCGTGCCAACGTACATTACCCCTGCAACACTTGTAGACAACATACTGACTTATAACAGTGTCTTTAGACAAGTAGATGGAAGGACTAGACTGATCTATCAACAGAATCAGTATCTGATTTTCTGGTGGAATTGGTGATGACTGATTTACTAATATTTATGTTTTTTGTGTTAGGTTGACGTCTGTGATTAACCCTCCAGTGGACGTGATTGCTTCCTGTGTCAACTGCCTCATCGTTCTTGCCGCACGGCAACCTGGGAAGGTAGTTGGGGTTTACATAAATTACGCATAAAGTAACACGCATGCATCCATAAGGCAATTAGGTCATTAATATTGTCTGTTTTTGACTTAGGTTTGGTCCAGTTTACACCACACTGGCTTCCTTCCCTTCGCCTCAACTCCTCCAACCAACATGGCCCAGTGTATCAGGTAACACCCCCATAACAGCAAACCCCAGACAGCATAGTCTCATTCTTAGTTATCGTCTCCTCAGACTGAAAGGTTTATCACTCCTGTTTCTGTTCAGCTCTGACGACGCTCACTTAGCACAGCACAGACTTGTCTTACTTTGACTCTCATCTGAACTTTGACTCTAATGATTTTGGCTCTTTATTAGTGACTAAATATTAAAATATTACTATTGAATATGATAAAATATTAATATGTCACGTGACTGTATGCGTGTGTTTTCCCCAGTGCTGAGGGGATGAAAGCAGGTAACTATGGTAACCTGTTAGTGTTGATCGAGCAGCCACGGGGAGAATACCCTGTCACCATTGCATTCTTACGACTGGTCACCACACTTGTTAAGGTACAAACACACCCTGACTTCTCATTCACCCACACAACCACACATGCCTGTTTAATGCCTGGTAATAATGTACATGCTCCCACACAAACAAAGCAGTCACGCATACTCACACGTACACACATACTCACACGTACACACATACAGCTGTTTGTTCGGTTTATTGAGGTAACCACATGCACAATAACCATATACATGTTGATGTAAACACAAACACACACACACACACACACACACGGCTGGTCAAGATACAGGGATATGTTAGTCATGTGATAATGTTGAATGTTGCTGTTGTGGGATGTTTATGCTATTTATGGAAAGTTTCTGTTTGTCCCTTTGGGAGTAAAGCCCTGGTATTATGTTGATGCTGAGTAAAGTGTGGTTCTTGACCTTGCCTGTGTGTGTGTGTGTGTGTATGTGTTAGGGTCAGCTGGGCAGTACTCAGAGCAGAGGACTAATTCCCTGCGTGTTGCTGGTACTCAAAGAGATGCTGCCAACGTACCACAAATGGCGCTACAACACTCATGGAGTGCGTGAGAGGATTGGTGAGTTTCACACTTGTGGACAAACTGTCAGTGCTGCGTTGTGATTGGCCGGAGTGGAGTTTGATCATACTCAGGTTCCTCTCCTTTTCCTGTGTGTGGGCCAGAGGCGTCATTCCCTTGAATTTGGGACAATTATAAAAGGGAATCTGAATGATTTGGATTTGGATTCATTTTGGATTTGGGGTCATGAATGTGCCCTGGCCTTTTATGGATTTTGAAAGTCATAAGTATAAAATTTGAGGCTATTAAATGTCTCAAATATATTTTACTCACCATTAATAAATTCACATGTAATGAATTACCCACATATTACTAAAATAAACCAGATTTAAATGTTTTAAAGTAAAAATGACATGAAAGAAGCTGTAGTTTTATTAGAGGAAAATCTCTCTGTCTCTCGTAGGGTGTTTGATCCTGGAGCTGGTTCATGCTATTCTTAATCTGAGTCCAGAGGGGGAGTCCCAGGGCAGGTATGGTGAAGTGATATTATGGTTATGCTGCTAAGCCGTGCACTGGTGAATAAAACGTGATCTTGTTTCACTCTTTCTCTTACCCCTCTGAGTGATCTGTTTTTTTTTTACTGTTTGACTGCTCTTTGAGTTTGGGTTGATCTGTGACCTCTGACCCCTGTTGGCCCTTTGACCCCTCTGCCTGTGCCGCACAGTGCCCCCAGCTTGCAGTCTCTGTGTATCTACAGTCTGGCCAACACTGAGGCCGGCCAGGCCGTCGTCAACATCATGGGCGTCGGAGTGGACACCATAGACATGGTCCTAGCAGCGCAGCCTAGCAGGTCTGTGTGTGTGTGTGTGTGTGTGTGTTTGAGTACGTTCTTTGGTATGTTGTCACTTGTCCTTATTATAAAGCCTCTGAAAATATTCTAACACCTGTCTTGGAACTATTCTTTTTCCAGTGGTGGATGTGATGGGCCAGGCCAGGTTCTCATACAGACAGTGAAATTGGCCTTTTCTGTCACCAACAATGTCATCCGACTCAAACCTCAGTCTGACACCGTGTCCCCTCTGGAACAGGCACTAACCCAGCATGGTGAGAAAACACGCACCACCTTTAAACTACAATTTAGAATCTGTATTCACAATAAGGTAGACGTCAAATGGATTTAAAGCTTGTGAAAATGGGTGGTCATCAGTGGAATGGCAGTCATGCCTACACACACAGATCACAACACCTCACAGATAAGACACAGTTGGTTCCTCTTTAGGTCTGAGATGGAGCTGTTTTGCTTAAGCTCTGTGACTGGTTTTTTGTATAGATTGACAGTTAGTATGCTGTAACTCACTTCATGCTCTCTTCTCTCATATCTGACTTGCATTTCTCAGGAACATCATATGAGGAGCTGTGTGTTATTAAAGCCTCAGATCCAGTGCATTCAAATGTCGTTAGTTTTAACACTTTCACTGTAGTTCACTGTATTAGACCACTGTGCATCAAACTGTAGGTCTGCCTGCAGGACCCTAAGCATGTCTGATTCTAAATATATTATGGAATCATAAATCCTGGCATTTCCACTACAAAGGAAAGCTTCAGTGCTTTTTAAGCTTTTCAGTAATTTGTCTTCATAGATGTTCAAGTGTGAGATTTGAATCCGCGGTTTGAATGGCTTTAAATGTGCGAGATAATTATTGGATGTTATGGGTTACAGGTGGTCATGGCAACAACCTGATAGCGGTGCTGGCGAAATACATTTATCACAAGCACGATCCAGCTCTGCCCCGCCTTGCCATCCAACTGCTCAAGAGACTGGCCTCGGTAATCTGTAGCAAAGAGTTAGAAACTGATGTCTTTTTCTGCTGTTTTTGTGTGTGTGGGGATGGATGTCGTGTTAGAGATACTGGTTATTAGAGTTAGATGTGTCTGTGTGGATGTAAATGACTTGCATCTTACTTTAGGTATGCGTATGTATTGACACTGCTCATATTATCAGTGATCATTAATGTATGTTCCTGTACGCATGTATGTACATTTGTATAGCATCATTTTTAGTAATAATACTATTAGTCATGTTGTTGTAATGATTTGTGTCTATAAGTCGTGTTGTTATAATGATTGTGTGTGTGTGTATGTGTGTGTGTGTGAGCAGGTGGCTCCTATGTCTGTGTATGCGTGTTTGGGCAGCGATGCAGCGGCCATCAGGGATGCATTCCTGACTCGCGTGCAGAGTAAGACAGAGGACATGCGCATCAAAGTCACCATCCTCGAGTTCCTCACGGTAGCCGTGGAGACACAGCCCGGCCTCATCGAACTGTTCCTTAACCTAGAGGTCAAAGACTCCACCGAAGGTTCAAAGGTGAGAGCCCAGAACACCTGTGACATGTGCATTTATGCAAGTCATCATAACTGATTAAGCCAAGCAGCGTGTGTGTGTGTTTGGCTTTGAATAATCAGCCCAGAATGACTTTGATTTTTTATGGGGGGTGACTTTTCTTTTAAGGCGAATTGTAGCATTGGATTGCTCTTTGTTGAATCAGGAGTTTTTGTTGGGGGAGTGGAGTTGTATTTAACATTGGATTGCTCTTTGTTGAATCAGGAGTTTTTGTTGGGGGAGTGGAGTTGTATTTAACATTGGATTGCTCTTTGTTGAATCAGGAGTTTTCGTTGGGGGAGTGGAGTTGTATTTAACATTGGATTGCTCTTTGTTGAATCAGGAGTTTTCGTTGGGGGAGTGGAGTTGTATTTAACATTGGATTGCTCTTTGTTGAATCAGGAGTTTTCGTTGGGGGAGTGGAGTTGTATTTAACATTGGATTGCTCTTTGTTGAATCAGGAGTTTTCGTTGGGGGAGTGGAGTTGTATTTAACATTGGATTGCTCTTTGTTGAATCAGGAGTTTTCGTTGGGGGAGTGGAGCTGTCTTTAACATGGGATTGCTCTCTGTTTTGCGTGTTTGAATCAGGAGTTTTCGTTGGGGGAGTGGAGCTGTCTTGCTGTAGTGCTGGAGCTGTTGGACTGTGATCAGCAGAAATACTGGTGTCCTCCGTTACTGCAGCGAGCAGCCCTGGCCTTCCTCCACGCCCTGTGGCAGGACAGACGGGACAGTGCTTTATCTGTACTCAGGACACAGTGAGTAACACCTTCACTCACACTCTCACGGGCACAACACTCAGCCAGTGCACAGAGTCTACACTTACACGCAGGCATGCGCGCGCGCTCTCACACACACTTTCTCCTGATCATGTGACCTGTGCTCCCATTACAGAGAGAAGTTCTGGGAGAATTTGACCAGGCCTCTCTTTGGAACCCTTCCCTCCCCCTCAGAGACCACAGAGGTGGGCATGAGTTTGTGTATTCACTGCTGCTACTGTGTAGATCCTAGTGTATATGATTGATTGACCATGTCTTCCTCTCTTTTCTTCAGCCTTGTGTGTTAGAGTCCTGTGCCTTTGTGATGAAAATAATTGGCCTTGAGATTTACTATGTAGTCAGGTGAGACACACACATAATGTCACTCATGTACGTTCACTCGCCTAACACAAACACGCCGTCTCACTGTGTTGTGTTGTGTGTTGAGCAGTGAGTCGCTGGAAGCCTCTCTGAAGTCAGCGTTGCAGCGTTTCTCCAGTAGTCGGCGTTATGAGTACTGGTCCCAGTATGTGAAGGACCTGGTGTGTGCGGCCTGTGACGGGGAGGATGAAGGTGTGCGCTGGCTCTCTGAGTCACAGATGCTCATCTCCGCATGGAGGACCCTTCTCATCCTCTCTGCCAGTCATGTAAGACACACTGTGCTCTCATGTACCAGTAATACAGTGTAACAGAGCGTACTGCTCTCTTCCACACCGAGCCGTATGATACTATAACACATTGTACTGTATTATATGAAAAAATGCTCTATCACTGACACCCTTGTGGTCGTCTTTATCATACTGTACACTGTACCACAATACCGTACTATACCAGGACTGACCATGTCGCATACCACTGCAAAAACCTTGCAGTACTGAATGATGTTAGAGGATATCAGTATGCACCATGCACAGCTCACTATGCCTGTGGATACCAACTGCACCATGCACCATGCACAGCTCACTATGCCTGTGGATACCAACTGCACCATGCACCATGCACAGCTCACTATGCCTGTGGATACCAACTGCACCATGCACCATGCACAGCTCACTATGCCTGTGGATACCAACCACACGATGCACCATGCACAGCTCACTATGCCTGTGGATACCAACCACACGATGCACCATGCACAGCTCACTATTCCTGTGGATACCGTACCATAGTCTACAGTCCCTTCAAAATTCATGGGTTACATTTAAATAAGCTGAGATCCTTTATGATGGGATGCCTGTGCAGTGTATAAAACTGATGGTGCCTGTTTTTTTTTTTGTGTGTGTGTGTGTGTGTGTGTGTGTGTGTGTGTGTGTTCAGTCTGAAGTGATGCAACTAAAGGAGGACTCTGTCAGACTGAAGCTTTTCATGGATGTGCTGGAAGGGACCAAAGCTGCAGTGAGTATCTCTCACACACACACACACACACACTAACAGATCTACCACGGATATAATGTGTTATTTACATAAACCTTACCCCCTCCCCACCTCTCTCTTCCATGTCCCCAGCTGCTGATGCCTCAGTCTATTCCATGTCTGCGTCTGGGATCCATGATGACCACCCTGCTACTCATCCTGCTCAAACAGTGGAAGAGGTGTGTGTGTGTTTTTTTGTGTTTGTGTGTGTTGAGATTTGTGTGGGAGTAATGTATCTGGGATTTTGTGTATTGATTGATGTATTGATTGATTGTGTAGTCATGTTTAAATCTCTCTCTCTCAGTGTGCTGGTGTCGGCGCCCGCTCTCCTGCCCCCTCTCTCTCTGATGCTGGAGAGTGTATTACAGGCTGACCAGCAGCTCATGGAGAGAACCAAAGCCAAACTCTTCTCCACACTC